>NW_019524809.1:1589106-1868186 GCF_002814215.2 Seriola lalandi dorsalis
CTTATTGATTGATGCTTGTCCTAAATATTATGACACTGAAAATAGTCTTATAGTAAAACAAGAAAATGACTTTACTTCACTAAATATAACATTTATCCAACTTAAGATTTCACCACAAAAATATGTCTGTAAAGGATTCCAATGACTTAATAAGTACTCCAGGATGTTTTGATTGCAAATCATGGCTTTTTTTTTCTTCTTCAAAATAGAAAACAACTGAAATTACAACAGTTCGTCTAATTGTCATTTAAAGCAATGTTTTGCCCTAGTTCCACAGATGTTTTTTTTTTTGTTTGTTTCGTTTTGCTTTTTGTTTTCAAGTGAATTAAATTTTAATTGCATTGCCATGACGCCGAAATGCTCCATAAGGCACTACAAGAGGCAAATCCCATGTTTCCAGAAGCAAAAGTCCTGTTGCGTCATTGCCCTCTGTTAGTGTGACGGGTCTCACAACCCAGAATGAGCACTTGTTGACTTGTAGGCTTGTGTCCAAGCATATGAGAAAGAAGGCTGTTGCCTCCAGGATGCCAGCCTCGGGGTGTCGGGGTCACACAGAGTGGCTGTTTCCATCCAGACGCACCAGTGGGAATTGACACATTTCATCTCTGCAAAGCCAAGAGATGTGCAAAGGATAAGAGTCAGATACAGAGAAAAAAAAAATCTCCAGCTACCATCACACTCGAAATCATTCCCAGCAGGTTCAATTCAACAACACAAGTTCCCCTGCTGCTTTAGGAAGGCGACTGAACTGAGCTTCATTTGAATAATTAGTTCAAAGTGAGTTTCAAAAACACTAACCCAACTGAGTTATGTTGGTTGAACTTGATAACTTAAGGAATTATGTTCAATCAACAAGTGTTAAGTCACAATGACACAGACTTGAATCAGACATTTTATAAGTTCACTGAGATAGAGGCTGAATTCGATACTAACCTTCATCATGGTTTGCATTATTTCAATTATTATGAAAAGAAACACATATCAAGGACAAGATTCCATTATGTATGAATTATGTTTAAACAAGCAAAGGGGTCTGGTTAGATTTAATTCCAACAATGCATGCTGGGAATTCTGTGAATATTGTAGACTTAATTGGATGATCTCTCAACAGTTAATCTTTCAATTCATCTTTTCAAACTGAACAACTTCAAGTCAGAAAATAAAAATCTGAAATAACTTTAAATGAATAGAACACATATACTTACATTAAGTTAATGATAAAAGATTAGTTGATTCCACTAATTTCCTGCATGGTGTTTTACAGTGTGTTAAAACTAACACAAGCATGTAAACAACAACAGAAGACGTACCCTCTAGATTTTAACACTCTCTGTCCCATACACGTTGTAGCCTTCACGGTACGTGGCAAAATTCTGGGTGTTTGCCGGAGGGGCTGGCTTAAAGTTTTGGGCGTTCTTTGCCAGCTTCAGTCTTTTGGTTTCTTGTCGTGACTTATAGCAGAACTCTATCAAAGCCACGGTCATAGCCAGACCAAGCCCTCCTACCAGAATATAGAAGACTCCTGCCACGTTGCTCAGGCTTAATGCACTTGTCTTGTCCTGGGGGAGGTAAAGACCACCGTTAAGACTTTTTTAAATGGCACTCTGAGGCTGACCTCAAAGAACATGTATACCCACACCAACATAAATCCTGTATGTACATTCTGCTGCACTATGACTAGACAGAAACTCTGAGGAGGTTGCTAACTGTGTCTACAAAACCCTCTGAGGTATAGTTGCTTAATTTAGTCTATAAGTGAGATAAATTGGAACAACTTAAATGTGTCTAATTCCTCCTCTCACGTTATCTCTACTCTAAAGAGCTGGGAAGGTGAATGTAGAGAGCTGCTATCTATCCTGTGTTATGGTCTCTTTACGAGACCACCTCTAAAGGAAGGCGGTCGTGGTCGTACAGGTCTACAGATTAAACCCTCAATCCACTAGCATACTGTAGCTGCTCAACTTCAACACACTGCATTTGTACAATCAAAGTGGCAAGCTGTGGAAGGTGAATTGAACCATTTTGCTGCTATTAAAAGCCAAACAGTAATATTGAAATTCATTTATGTGAGTTTTACCATTTGCATTCTAACCCTCTGGGGTATTTTGTAGGCCTAAAGGCAGGAAATCCTACTTTTTACACCTAAAAAGATCTGTTATCTGGCTTATAAACCTATTTAAATGAATTAAAAATTTTCCTTACTCTGACACTCCATCTACGAGACACGACTATTAAAAACCATTTGACCACATTGTGCTCAGATGGTATTTAAAGGTCAGTTTGGACTTGGTCAGAATAAGGATGCCTTTGGGAAACTAGCTGGTCATGTCAGCGTTAATACACACTGTTTGCATACAAATGAATAAGAACACCAATAAACTAAATTTCAATAGAGGTTTGGATAACAAAATAGCAGTATAATGGTTTCAATTCTATGATTCAACTTTTTAAATTTTATGGTATGAATAAAAAATATCGTGTAATCATGCTGCAATTTTACAAATCTTGAATAGTGTGCATACAGCAATAATGAAGTCATGTTAATGTAATGAATCATGATCACGGTGTGTATAAATTAGATTATGTGTAAAGCAAATCTAGTTTTTAATGTTTTTCATGTGTTATTCTGAGGGCAAACAAGCAACTATATCAGATATATCATGTCATGATTTACATATCTGACAGAATGTATGTTTTAGATGTTTGCATATGAACAGTTAGGTCAAAATGCATTTTGCAATCAGTATAAAAAGACCTGCAGCGACTGACCTTACTTCCAGAGTCCTTGGTTCCACATTCACCCTTATCGTACCACCATTTGTTTTTCAGCTTGTCTAAGATGCCTTGTTCACTGAGTTTCAATACTGCAAGGTTTACAGGAGTTCTTCACGTGGGAAATAACATAAATAACATTTTATTATGTTATTTTATGTTATTCAACTTTTTAAACTACTTTATACTGTGCAAAGCGATAGAGTAGGGTCCTGGCCAACACATCACAGATAGCAAGCAACACTACAGTGTATATAAATATAAATATATGACCTTTCATAATCCATGACTACCCTAGCATGCCAGACCCCAGCTATATCGCTTTGAGTAATCGGCACACACTGATCACAAGAAGAGGAAAGATTTGAACTTGCAGAATAAAGCAGCTGCTGCATAGCTTTCACAGAATGAAAGAAAACAGAGACAGTAATTGCTGAGGGCACATTTTTTTTGCTATGGGCAGCCTTTTTGATGTTTAGCAAGGTGGATCTAACAGGAACCCTTTCTTGACTAACAGACAAAACACAGCAGTCCAATTTCATTACCAGCTATTCCAGGCTAATGTCTCACAAAATCACCCCTTTAAATCATAAAAACAGGGTGTCCAATGCAACCCCCCCCACACTAGAGCACACCTTTTGTACCAACCACAAAGTCAAAAAATGTAAATTTAGATCCTGCTTCAATTTCTAGGTAACAATTGACATTATCTGAGATTATTTTACTTATCAAAGTGACAGTAAGATAAGATGAGAGACTCTAAAGATGCTTTCTGAACCAAATCTGATTAAGAGAGTCGAAGCTTTCCTGGGAGGGGGGGTTGTTTTGCAAGACATTATGCTTATTTCCTTGACTGCCTGATTTCCAGGCTGATTTCCTTTCAGAAAAAATATCACTGTTTGTAATCCAACATCATCAAATATATTGCATTCACCACTGTGTTCTTTGTATATCAGAACGAATAGAAATCATGTTTTCGGATTATTTACACACAAAAAATAAATCAATAAATAAAATTTTAAAAAAGTCATGCATGATGTTTAATAAATGATCTGCTGTCCTGTTCTCCAGTCAGAGCTCAGGGAAAGGCAAAGTTATGATGATTTTCATTTTGTTTGTTTGAAACATTACATTTGTAGCTGAAGGCAGCTTTAAATAACTTAAAATGTGTGTTTCATTCAACAAATCAAGCAAGTTTCAATAAAGACCCTCCTTCAATGATTTGTAATTGTATTACTTGGAGAATGTCACATTTTAGATGCTTAACCTTTGTCTTCTTATGATGCATTTTAGAGACACTATGAAGATGAATTGCAAACGAAGCTTTCAAGTGAAGTTTTTTTTTTTTTTTTTAATCTATTTGGGAGCAACAGCTAAAAATTGGCAATCTGTCAAATATCTGTTTAAACAGCTTATATTCATCAAAGACACTTTTTTTTTGTAGATTGTTATTCATGAGTATTTAGTGACTCATATCTTGGTTTCAAGTGTTTTTGTGTCCCTGTGACACCTTCAATGTGTTTTCAAACTGGCCCCTGCACCTCAGGGTGAAAACCAGATAAATGAAGCAGCCTTCAAACCACAGATTTAGATTCAAGGCTGTTTGGCTACATTAATCAATTCAGTGTCACATTTACATTGATCCATGTGTTTCGTTGCCCTCAGTGTAATAACCTTCTGTCATTAAGCCACATAAGGATGACTGTGTCTGGTCAATATGAAGATTAGTTGTTATTGGACAATATCTGAAACGTCCCACAGCATTTTGGGTAGGATGATCTAGTCTGGTGTCCGGCTTTATCTCTATGTTCTCATAAATACAAAGACATACTGTTGTTATATTGTTGTTATTAAACTTCTGAGCTGCAACAATCTGCTGGCCATCAGGTACCACCAGGTGGGGGCCATGGACTTAAATAATACACTGAAGTACACTGCACAGGGTCACAGTTTAGAAACACTAAAACCTTCTTCTGTGACTCTTCTCATCATCAAACTGAGATAAAAACAGCATTTGATCCATATTTTATGCACAGAAACAGATAAATATCAATAGCTGGGAGTAAAGGTTTGATGTTTGGTTACATGGTTCAATACCTAAAACTCAAAGAGCACAGAGATAATTAACTGCCATCATTTCTATTTCACTTCCATGTCTTGAAGCAGTTTGGGTTCGTAATTACTTTGTTCCAGACTTTAAAATAGTAGCATTTAAATATTTTTGCTCTTTTGTTGCAGTTTGGTCTGTGTTGGGAAAGAACTCCACCTGTCGTTCACTGTTCAAACAGAAAACATTGTGGGCTTCCTAAACCTCTCATGTTGGCTCACAGCTCCACAGGGTTCATTCAAACAGAGAAAACATATGATGTAGCAGACCTGGTTTTGCTCACGTTCACAAAGCATTGAGAGCACGACTGCAATAAACAGCTCGAATAGTGCAGCAACTTAGAATAACAACATTGTGCTTCCAACTGCGGTTACACGTTGAGTTTGTGGAGCACCTTTTTTCAAACAGATACATAATGTTGTGAAACGTAAAGAGCAAAATCAAGAGAGTTGACTGAAACAGAACTGTTTGTTGAATTAAGATCCACAATCTACAATATACAAGTCACTTATACGCTGATGTGTCTGTCAAGAAAATTTACTGTTTACGCTTTACTTTAATTTTCCCTATTAACATTTATAAGCAATATATGACCATTTAATAAATAGTTAATAAGTTATAATTCAATATAATGTAGTTGCACACAGCTGTAAGGCAGTTAATTAACACTTCAACAGCAACAGCTGCTTACAACTACGCTATAGTGTGTTATAAGCCATTTATTATGTTTAATGTTTATATACTGCTTATTAATGCTAAATAGTGGGACTTTAAATAAACATTATTAATTATAAAATAAAAAATAAATAATATAAATATATTTTATTCTATTTAATATAAATAAAAAATTCCAATTTAAACACATTAATTTCAATATATATATTGAAATTATAAATATATTTTATATAGTCTATTTTGATGGTTTATAGTTTATAGTTTTACAGTATTTTATATAGGCCTTCTGAAAAATGGCACAGCCACCACCTACACACCAGGCCAAAATACACTTTGTATATATATTTTTAATTTTCTTGCATCTTTGGATCTCTGTCATTTCTTATTCTAATTCTTAGTTTTACTCTCATTACTGTTCTTATTGAACCTCAAGAGTAGTTCACCTGCATTTTACTGCACATGTTGTTTGAGCATGTGAGAAATAAAAGCTTTAAATCTTGAATCTCTTGAGTTGTAACCAGTTCTGTTCTTTGCCTCCTTCTGTTTGCATCAATCTTAAACATGTAACATTAAATTCACAATGTCATGTGAAAATCCCTGGGAACATTAAATGCATGTGTTTTATGCCATGCCAACTAACAGTAATAAGGTTTTTATTTTTTCAATAAGAAGCTCACACTCTCTATTTCTGATTCAGCGTGTTCCACCCACTCATCAACTCACTTCTCCATGTGTAACTCTAAACCTGAAAAATGTTTACAACCAGCTTACTGGATACCGCGGTTCACATCGGCAATCAAGGCCTGTTTGTCCTGTCAGTTTCACCTTCTCTCCAGTCTGATGATCTGAAGGCTTATTAATTATGAATCCGGTTGATGAATCAGAGTTTGTTCAAATCTGGGACTATTTGATTCAGACCCTTGTGTCCATGTTTATTAATAATAATAACAATAATAATAATGATTATTATTATTATTATTATTAATAATAATAATAATAATAATAATAATAATAATAATAATAATAATAATAATAATAATAATAATAATATAAAATGCCTTGGTTCTCTCAATGACCCGAGCTACTCAGGTTAAACAAATGAAATTTCTCACATTACAGACTAATTTTGAAAACTGACTTTAAAGAGTCTGAATCCGACCCTCTGTACAGGGGGTGGACAGAATATCACGAACACCTGTGCAGTCTATTAGAATGCAATACAACAGCCAGTGCTACAAATCTTATATTCGTGAAGCTTAATAATTCATAATGTTCGGGCTGCGTCAGGGAGGTGCTGTGCTATTACCTAACATCTTATTAGAACTTCACAAAGATAGTATTTATTGGTGTATTGGATTGAATACAATGCATAGATGTGTCTTTTATTGTGTCCATCCCCTGTAGTTGTTTTGAGTCTGTGTGTGAAAGACAAATTAACCTCCCCTCCCTCTGATTTCAAGTCACATCAGAGCTTTACCCCTCAGTGTGACTGCAAAACAGGACAACAGCATCTAAAAACATTCACGACCACACAAAACAACTCACAACACCAACTGCCCCATGCACAATACTGACTCTCATGGCCAAATCAAGACATAAATCACATTCTGTATGATGTCAAATGAAATACACATCACACAGTAGAAACATAGATTACCCACAAAGATGTGAATATTTTATATCATCCAGCTTTGATTAATAAAAAATTCCCTGTAAACACATCAAGATGTGTGATTTTAACGTTCTGGGGTTTTGTTTGGTTTCAGTAAGCATGACTGATTTCCAAATATATGTGCTGAATTTAATTTTTGCAGCACAATGATAACATGATAACTTAGTTTTATGTTATGCTGTGAAAGGTCATATTTTCTCAGTGGTAGTTACATACAATATATTTTCATATTTCATTGTTAAATTACCCACACATGCATTTCTGTTTCTGAAAGTAAAATAAGGACATAGAAATATGGCAGTCAGATGTGACAGTGTTACACTGATCATTTACTCTTTTCCTAACCGAGGGGTCGAGGCAAATTGCCAGCGAGATGTGACAGCTTCTTTGTGTTATCCCACTGGTAGTATCCATATCCTGCTCACTCAGAAATGAATGACTACAGTTAATAACAGCAAAGTTTTCTTTGTCTCTTCTCTCACAAAATGCCAAGAGTGCTGTGGTCATGAGGCAAGCTGAAGAGCAGAGGCAGAGATGGATTCACAGTAAGGGCGTTTACTGTGCCCTGGCATCTGAAACACAAGATCAGGGGCCTCATTCATGGAAAGGTTGTACAACAGATTTGATTGAAGGCAAATCCTCATCAGTGTCAATAATTTACAGACTGACCTGGAGAAAGGCCCCAGCTCTTCTGCAGAGCTGAGCCTGACGTGCACAGCTCTAAAATAGTGAGGATACATGATGCTGGAAAGCATGTGCATGGTATGAAAAAGCTCTTCTTCTTTAATTTAACTCCTCCTCTTTGATTTAACTTGACATTTAAAGCAAGACTATGTAACTTTTTTTGTCCAAGTAAACATCAGAAAGGCCTTACTTATGGTTGCAGTTTCGCAAAAAGTTGCATAGTCTCACTTTAATGCCTGAATGCATCTTCACTCAGTC
The DNA here is from genome assembly GCF_002814215.2 of Seriola lalandi dorsalis. Classification (NCBI taxonomy): domain Eukaryota; kingdom Metazoa; phylum Chordata; class Actinopteri; order Carangiformes; family Carangidae; genus Seriola; species Seriola lalandi. The sequence continues at coordinate 1,597,275 of NW_019524809.1, forward strand.
ACTGTTACTTTTACATGAGCCGTATGTTCACTATGAAAAATAAGTTGAATACAAAATTCAAATCAAATCCTCTTGTACAAATGGAGCCCCTGGTCATATCTTACACTCTGCTGCTGCAGGGTTTACCAGGTCAGGGTGGCCATGGAAAGACTTTTGACTGGCCTTGGATCAAGACCAACCAAAGGTTTCTGTCGGTCTTACGCTGGATTTCGGTGAGAGGATGTTGGACAAAAAAGTTTGGACCGTTAGTTGTCACTCTGTCATTAGAATTCTCACGTTTGCCTGTGATGCTTAGTCCCCTCAAGACAACGCTGTTTCCTGTGCCTAACGCCCAGGCGGCTGATTGGAGAGTGGATACACTGGTCAATTTTACAGAGATACTGATAATCTGAAATCAGATTAGATCTACACTTTGATCCGTCTGGCAGTACTTTGAAAGTCACATATGAAGATACAAAGCTTTCATGTTGGCCTGTAGATATAAAAACCAGAGGGAAAGCTTGTGTCTGTCTTTCATAACCACAGGCCAAGAACACAGAAACAACTACTCTGTCACAAGCACAATATTAAACTCCTAATGTTCAGTTTTCTCATATTCTTCGGCACTAATTCTGCACTCATCTCACATTATTGGGCTTTTTTCTCCTCCATTAGCCAAGTAAAGGGTTCCCAGTTGATCACATTTGCACAATAAAAATGGAAAAGCAGACATATTCATCAGTAGCCTAGTAACGGGAGTTTGGGCCGAAAAACTAAAGTCAGTGACGACAGCCTTGCCGATTACTCTGTTCTAGGATACCCGACTTTGGTGACATTGAGGCTGACCTTAGAGTCACCTCCCCCGCTGCCGCACTCTCCCTTGTCGTACCACCATTTGTTTTTCAATTTGTCCAAGAGGCCTTGCTCATTCAGTTTTAATACTGCCAGGTTAACAGCATTTCTTGAAACGATAAAACATAACTTGTAAGAAAATGAACAGGTCCGTGAGAAATCTAATATAGAATATTAGTAAATAATAGTGATAAATATCAATGGTATATAAGGGGAGCACGGAAGGGACAAATTGGTAAAGAATTTCACTGGTGTGGAAGGGTAAGAAGCATTTTTTACAGCAAAGAAAATGTTAAATATTAGAGAGGTGGCATGGAGGGTTACATCGCTTGTAACTGAAGTGTGCGGATGGGGACATTCTGTCATTGTTGAATTAGAGATAAGAACATCCAACATGCAGCTTAACATTCATCACAACTGACAGACCAGCATTTTAACTAGCAAATTAATTAAGGAAATATCTTAGTGTTGGATTAGAAGCAATGCAAAAGGGCACCACAGAAACCAGGGGGGGAGGAGAGGTTGAAGGGGAAAGAGCAAAACAAACAAGGTTGGGGAAGGTGATGGTGCAACATCAGCATTCAAATGGATTTACTGCATGTGACTAGTATACCAATAACCTTAAGAGAAAGAAGAAAGTAATACAGACACAAACCAGATATACATAGGACAGAACAGAAAATGGTTGAACATGTTGATTCAATTAAAATAACTTATAATACTGTTCACTCATTGATGCACTTAGAAAAAAAAATAATTAAGGAATGATGAAGAAGAGAATGACAAAAGGAGACATCAGGGTAGGTGGAATACTATAACAACATGGAGGATATTGTTATATTATCCCACCCACCTTAATGCAGAGCCTTTGGGTGTGGCCACACCATAGCCCTTAGAGTCGAGGTTCCCGCCCACTTTCATGGTGTCACATGGCTTCCGCTGCTCTATGTACTCATTCATAGTGGATTCGAGAAGGAAGGCGAACTTTCCCTTCGACTTCCGTACCCGGGAAACCCCGTCTGGTGTTGTCTTGGCAAACACTGAGGGTTCTGCTGATTTCATGTATGACCACATTTTCTCATAAACTGCTATTTTGGAGCGCTGCATTTGAGGACACAGAGAGAACACAGAAACAGTTTAGTTATGGATCTAATAAAACATCAACAACATTCATAATAAGCCACTGTGGGTTTTTAAAGCAGTAGTTAGACATTTTGGGAAATGTTCTTAGTGGCTGTCTTATCGAGAGTTACATGAAAAGATTGATACCTCTCTGTGTTCTGGTATGGATGTATGGAGGAGGAAAAAGCAAGTCCCTTCCAATTGTTTTTCATATTTTCTTTGGACATTTTCCTTGTCTTAGAAAAACTTGAACCAACCTCACCCTCTAATTAACATGTTATATCGCACTTGTTTAATGCATACACAAACAGGAAGTCTTTATGATAAACATAATCAACTCCCTGCTCTAGCTCCATCCTTACTGCACAGACATGAGTGGTATCGATCTCCTCAATTAACGCTCAGCAAGAAAGCAAATGAGCCAATTTTCCTACATTTCTAACTATTCCTTTAAAGAAACTCTGAATCACACAGGAAAAAAACTGCTGCTGCCGCTGCCACCGTGCTTCATGGCCACGCCTCAGACAGTGATGTGATACCAGGTGTTTTCAGTCACTACAGCACCTGCTGTGACATCACTGAAGTGCAATCTGCTTGAACATGTCAGCACATTGAGGGCAGTGTGCTGACAGTTTTCTGCCTCTTGTAATTCAGAGTGGATTTACCCTTTAAATGCAAACAGTGCAGCAGAGGTAGTGGGCCTTTTGCCAGCAGCCTGAAGTCTGACAATCTGGCAGCTCAGCAGAAGCAAACTGCCGACCATGTTTGGTATCAATATTAACAGACAGTCCTGACCTCCTCTTCCTCCCCCTCCTCCTCCTCCTCCTCCTCCTCACTGTGTGCTCCTACCAGCAGGTTACAGCTGGAGTCACAGTCATTGTGGTTTGATTTTTATATTTTAAATCAAATCAGTCCATTTACAAATCAATACTGAAGTGCACTTGATTCGACTATGGTGCTTATATAACTTTTAAATGTGTCAAACACAACCTGCTGTGCAGCATGATGCTACAATGTAGTGACAACAGTGACGCTGTAGGTTCCCAGCTGAATATTTCAGTGCAAGTACTTCACATACATTCCTCCATGTGAAGTGTTGAAGTACTTGAAGACATTTTTAGAGGTTATAGCAGGACTTTATGGTGACAGGTTGTTTTGAGTCACTTAGATGTTTGTCATTTCTGTATTTTGGTATATTGATATATATTATCCATTTTGGGCTTAATCTATACAAAATTTATAGTAAAGATTTTAAAGATTATTATTGTTTAATATGTTATACATTATGTTATTTCTAATATACAGTAAACACAGTGATATATAACATTGTAGATGTAATATATGTATTTTAGTATATTGTGGTGAAATATACTGTACAACAAAGAGAGGGTAGGGGGTTCAACAAATATTTATTATCTGTTTGTATAAAATTTCTCAGTCATGGTCTATATATTGTGTTACACAATACGAAAATATAATATGTGATATTATGTCTTTTTCTTGGTTTTTAACATATTGGGCCCAAATAAACACAATACCTTAAGGTTAGGTTTCACTAAAACATGTCATCTCTTGTGTGTGTTGTGTAGATGTATAAAAACATTTAATCAAAAAAATCACACACATGCATTCCCACAGATTTACGACTGTATCTGTCCATCTGCACCTTTCAGCATCTTCTATCAAAGGGCAAAACACTATCTCTTGGTTCTTGTTATTGCACCTGCCATAAGACTGTCTTATGATTTCTGCTATGGTCAAGCCTGTGCAGGTCTCCTTTGAGCACATACAGTACTTTCTTAAAATCAGTGCACAGATTGACATATTGTCTTAATCATTTTGTTTGTTTGTGTCCGAATGACTTCTGCAATCATGAAAAATAAGAACCATTCTCCCAAAACGTGAATGATTTTCATGTAATTCGGTGTCTGTCGTGAACCAATCTAGTCCAAAAGAAGACCGAGGTCATGAGAGATTAGGATCTCATTATTTCACAGTCATCTGTTTTAACATGGTCAAATATCCATGACTCCACATGATATTAGGACAAATACTAGTTCAAATAGTTTGTGTTAGTTGTTGTTGGACTGTGTGTACAGTTAATTCTGTAATGCCACTGTCTTTTACACATCTGACCCGCTCACTCTGGGACTGACAGCTTCACCTCTGTGGTGCAGTCAGCTGCCAGCTGGAGCAGCTTCAGACACGCGCAGCATAGCCCTGCTCTGACACTCAGTACGCTACTAAAAATGGCCAGCAAGAGGCTGATCGCCGGCCACCGGGGAGCAGGAGTACACAGCTGTCTACAATAGAGGGGGAAAATAGAGAAGCTGCGTTAAACTGGGCTAATGTGACCTTGTACTCTGAGTTTGGAAATGGAGAAGCATCTCAGAGGGAACTTTGGGTTGAAACTTTTCATATTTCCTCATGTGTTCAAGAGGCTGCTTGTCAGGATCGTTTTTATGGAACAGCAGTCAGGTTCATAATCTGACAAACAGGAAGTAAAAAAAGTGTGACGTCAGAACTCAGAAACAGTGGAGCAAGTTTTCAGAGAAAATCACCTTATCTGTATGACCTTCATACGATTTATATGATATTTCATATCATTTATGATGGTGGAACATATTTCTTATTTACAACACATATTATAGTTGGAATTGTAAATGTACTATTATTCTGGACATGCTATTCAGTATCTATCTACGGTCCTTGATAACTGGGCGATTGTCATACGTATTTACTTGGTTATTTATAGTATCTGATATAGAAGAATCAAGTCCTTGTATCCAGTTTTATCCAGATTGTGTGTTGAGCAGCTGTGTGAGTCAGTCCAACATCACGTCTGGTAGGTGAAAGTAAAAGAAAACATCGCAGTGAACTGACAAACTATGTCAGCTCAGTGTTGTGTACTGCAACATAAATAATTCACCAGAGATGTAATGGATTGTGGGCTCGGGCTAGTGAGTGAATCATTCTTGACATATGCACGATTTCAGTTCAGTTGAGTGTTCATGTAAACACTCTTAACATGACAATAATAACTGATGACAGGCCGGACCATAGTGTGAAAACAGCAATTCTTTTCTGGGTTATGAAGATGCACGCTCGTCAGGAGCCAGTGTTGAAATCTGTGAAACTCCTCATGCTGTCAGACTGATTCGTCCACAGAGAAATCTTCTCACTGCAGCAGTTGAGTCTCAACAAAGACAAATTATTCGTCATTAGTGACCAGCGTATCCACAAACAGGTCATATCCTCTGGCCAGTGAGGAATTTTAAACAAACTGATCTAAACTGGAATTCTTCCAGCTACGAGTTCAGCTACCAGTCGAAGAGCTGAGAGTGATTCATGGCCCTCTCTGTATGTCTGTCTCGCTGTCATCCCAAAACAAAGATGACAGACTAAACAAAGCATGTGCAATCACCCTGGTGTTTCATTTCTATCTTGTGCAATTCTTAGTTACATTCATGGTGAACTATGTAATTAAAACTAATTTTACTGTTTGTTCATGATCAGTAATAACAGGGTTAATAAAAATTATTAAATATTAGCATGGCTGGTTTAGCAGCGCCGCAGTAATTAAAATCATCCCTTACAAACAAACTCTGAGAGAATACACCACCTCAGTAACATAAAACCAAACGCAGCATGTTAACTCCAGCATCAGCAGCTTATTTAAAGTTATTCATGTATCAAATCACAGCTTTACTGGAAGTAGAAGCAAGTGAAGATTGAGGAAACATAATATGCAACAATTAATCACAAAAAAGTGGCTGAACATGAGAATTAGATGTTTGAAATTTCTTTTAAAACAATAGTTTGTCATTTGGGGAGTTAGCCTTTTTGCCTATCTGCTGAGAGATACATGAGGAGAGTGATACCACTCTTCTCTCAGCTTAGCTTAGCATAAAGATTGGAAACAGGGAGAAACAGCTAACAGCTGTCTAAATACATGAAACTAAATAAAAAAACAAAAAACAAATCTGCCTTCCAAGCCTCTAAAGCTGATTAATTAACATGTTGAAAAAAGGTTTAGAGGTGCTGATAGACAGATTTTTAAATTTTAGGCAGAGCCATGCATGTCTAACCGCTTGCTGCCTGATGGCGCTACAGTTTGAACGCCACATTAGCAGAGAGAAATAAACACATATACGCAATCTAGATGAAATTGAAATTAAAAGGTCAAATCTATTTAAAGTAAAACTATAACTCCAAGCTCAGTGGCTTGAGAACAAAGTGTGTTTCAAATAAAAGTCTTGAAAAATTAAGTCATAAAATTGACTGTGTTAGATATCATTATACGCTGCATGAGCTGAGGATGCTACATGACCTGGATTAGGTGATGCATCCTATTTGAATATCACTGTAAATGTATTTACAGCTCTTATTAATCATTAGCATTTCATCACCAGTTTTCAATAACCATTGCTCAGAATGGCTCCTTTGCACTGACAGTTTGGAAGAAGAAAAGCAGAATATTTGTCACGCAGGATGAAGTCACTCCATGCCTGTCAATTATCTCCTCAGGAGCACCTTTTGACAAATCACAGCCTGCCAAATACTTCAATGATTAGCACTTCCACAGAGTGGAACTGCTGCTTCTGGATCTGCTGCTTTTAATGTGATGATTCAACAGGAAGCCTCTTAAATTATCCGTTTGATATTTTGCTGAAACATCCAACAAACACGTCAAAAGTGAATGTTTCAATCTGATACATGTGCCAATCACCTATCGTCTTCATTTTTTCATTATTAAATGGAATTACGGCTATTCAAACAAAGTGAAAGTGGCGAATAATTCCAATAAACTTTAGTGTCCTATTTTATATCGCATCTGTTGTCTGTCCCTCCAGTCATAATAACAGAGCCGCTGCTACAAGTCTAGTTTGAATTATTACACAGTAAAGGAAGAGAGTCTCTGTCAGCTATGTGATTCACTATGAGCCGTATTCAATACATTTATTTTGCAATTTTGGAGACAACTATAAATCTCCTAAACAGAATGGTGTAATTTTCAGAATCAGTGGTAACCAACCTCTCCTGTCATCTCTTCTGCTGCAGTTTGCTGGATTCTCCTTCTCTCTCTGAACAGCCACATTTTTCATGAGTTTCAGTAATGTTTTTAAGCACTGCAGTGCAGGAGACGGCGAGTTACAGATGACCTCCTCAACACTGATCACGCTGATTGCTCGACCTCAGTTCAGCTTGGCACAGCAGATCATGTCAGTCTACTCGAATGCTTTTTCCACTGTAAATCGGTTGGGTCACAGAGACATTACGCACGCCATCCCTGCAAAATCACTCCCTCCCACTGTTCAGCACACAAACAAGAGGAAGAATCTTTCATCCTAAAGGTAAAAATTTCACCAAAATCTCCTTTGTTATGTGGTGCATGCTTTCATTTGATTATGTTTTGACTGACTCTGTGCTAACAAGAAAGCCCTCTCTCTGAGGCACTGTCTGAAACCAACACACAGTTCCGTCCTGATCACTCCCAAACCTAAAGGAGTGCACAGTTTGTATTTATCAAATGTCTCAGACTCACTCGGAGCAATCACACCAAGAGACTGAGAAGGACTAAAAATAGGCACAGCTCAGAGCTGGACATTGGATGTGAATGACATTTCCATTTCCAAGGAATAGGACACCTTCTTTGAGATTGCCGTTCTTTTTTTTTTTTTTTTTTTTACAGAGGCCCACAAATTGGAATTATAACGACATCTTGTAGTTTTTTTTCTCTACAGTTTCAAACACACACAGAAGAAGCCTGATAATCAGACTGAACTGTCATTTCCTTTCACTTCATTCTTTGTGAAATGCTGAACAAATCGGAGATATGGGCGCCGATTCAGACGCCAAGACAGAAATATAGTTAATGCAGAATTTCAAAAATGTATCCACAAGTGTCAAAACGATCACATGCTGCCTGATACAATCTGTGACCTGCTTTTGTACATGGCCAACACTAGTTGATGTTTAATTATTACCGCTTTTAAGGCTGCAGCTTTATCTCTTTCTTATTAGAAGATGTTTATGCACTGTGACCTTGAGTATTTGTGCACTTGCTTTGAGAGCACTGCAAATGAATCTACATTTTAGTGGAGTTCGGTTTATGGTTGGATGAGGGGACATGATTGTCCTGGTTGCATAACTGAAGTATTCCTGTTGCCAAAAAAGTGCACAGCTGGAAGAAAAATCTTGATTTTGACAAAGAGAAGGAGAGTTAATAAAGTGGATTTGCAACCATGCTGATGACAGGCCTTCCCTCCTGTGCCTAATAATGCTCTGCTTTGACACTTGGAAAAATATGAGCTTACTTCCACCATCCATCCCAAAGCAACGTCTTTTAAGTCACTTAACAAAACAAATTCATGCAATTTTCTTTTAGCTGTTTACTCCCACAGTCATACTTAATTCCTTTTTTAATAAAATCTGTGCTGAATTAATCAAGTGTAGTTGTAGTATTAGTGCTGTATCAGGGAAAAAATACAATTCTAGACATTCCTCTATTGATTATTCATTCAATTTATTACCCTGCAGGTAATAAATCAAAACCCCCATGAAAGCTCCAGAGACTAATTCAGCTCTGTGCTTTTGGCCAGCATTAACATTATATTTGAGCGACACTCATTACACAGCGCAGTGACAGCATGGATGACAGCCAGGTGAGATACTCACCCTAAAGAACTCCTTCGTAGAGCCTGAGTCTAACGTTCCATAGGCGATCTCTGTCTGCTTGGCCAGGTCCTCGGCACTCTCGATCGGAGAGACCATCCTCTCCACGGTGAGGAAGGCAGCCAGGTTGGCCGTGTAGGAGGAGATGATGATGAGAGTGAAGAACCACCACACTCCTCCGACGATGCGGCCGGACAGAGACCTGAGAGGAGGACATAAAGCAGAGAGACATGAGTGCAGAGTGCTCAGATCGGTATGAGGAGGGGGGAGAGAAGGATCATTCCCTACTGTGTCTCCAGCTCACAGCTTTGACATGTGAAGCTCAGAATCATGTGAAAAATCTCTGTATAGTGTCGGATCAACTGTCCAGGTGACTGCATGTCCCTGGTGCTCCACGCTCTCACATATTAGCATAAATGAATTTAAGTGAAGTATCATTAAGTCAATGTAGCAGCCTTTACAGCTGATTAAATCTTTGAAAGTCATAATAAGCCTCATTAACTCAATATAACTGCGTCCACATTTAGCTTTGGAACTAATTTAGGTGAGCATCCATCCCAGATAGCCAAAAATGCTCAATCCAACAACAGCCTAAATCCAGCAGCCTGCAGACTCATGTGATGCTCCAGAATCTGTCCAAGATTACCCGGGTTCATTCGAGGGACAGCGGAGTCCTGATCTTCAACTTAACATTTGCCAAGTAACTGAGCACATTCTCTTGTGCCAGGTAGTGAGTTTATCTGCTTGAGGTCTCTGCTGCAGCCCCTATTTGATGTTGAGTGAAGGCTTTTGTTCGTGTTTGATCTGTTGCAAAGTGTAACACTCTCCACTACAAATTTAGATCACAGAGGATACAACAATTCGGAATTAAAAGCACCATGAGACTCTGTCTGTTATTGAAGTCAGGGTGTGATGAGCCAAACCACTCCGTCACACAGATACTCCCACCCTGCTCACTGGTCCTAAACCAATTCTTCACAGTTTTCACATGAGCGTAAAGGCTCTGACTTCAAATCTGCACCTCACAGTTCAACCCCAGGTTCATATTTTCAAATTTTACTTTGCACTCTGGTGCCATCCCCAACTTGCACGATCACATACGTATTCCACTGAATGCGCCGCTTTCAGATTAACTCACATTTCTCTTTTGCATCTATACTGCATCACTCCACTGCATATGTATTGCTCTGGATTGTTTTCAGGGTTTATGTATGTATTTATGCGATCAATGCTATCTAAATATGCTGTTACATTCAGTATACTGTTAGTTCATAATCAAGGTTTCAGAGAGACTGCTTCTCTAGGGAGATTGTTTCAAGTTTTATCTGTAAATGGCTTCAATAATTGGGATAATTATCTAAAAGGTCACATTAAGGCCAGTTTACCACACTTGATTTGAGATGGTCTAAACATAGTTGAGCCAGAGGCAACGTTGTATCCACAAAAAAGCACTAGAGATTACAGAAGGTGTGATTAAGGTATGTAAATTAGAAAATACACTTCCTCTTCTGGTTATTACTGTGACCTGGAAACTGCTGGTCTATGTTAAGCTTTTTAGCAAAAATCATGGCATCAGCAGTTTCTGTTCAGATACTGCATGCTTGTGCCTGACTAAAATCCCCCATTTGTTGCTTAATTTATTCTTTTCACTAATTACCTGTGGATCCACAACTATAGATTCCAGCTGAAGAACCTGAGCTCATATTTAGCCTTAGGCATCCAATCTATAACTGTCAGATGCGACGATCATCTCTCTGTAACTGTGGAAATTAGAGGCAGTCATTAAGTCATTGAACTTAATAAAATAAAGTGATAAAAGTTTTTTTGTTTGTTTTTTTATTAATTAATAAAAGATAAAAGAATTTTAAATATCTCCTCATTAAAACCCCACATTTTCCCAGTAGCACATCATTAATCATCCCATTCAATATTAAATTAATGTGTATCTGTGAAAACTTCTTGAATTTTCTGTCACTGGTCTTCAACCAGCTTCTTTACAAGTTTCAAAATTCCCAGAAGAAAGGATGTTAGAAGTGGGAATCATCGAAGAAGAAGTCAGGGACACCACAACAGTGATGATGAGTAAAGAGATGGATGGATGGATGAATAAAGGGGATGGCCATTGTATTGGGAAAAATACATCAAGGAGTTATAGTGCTGATGATTGTTTTTCCACACAAAATACATTATATGCACCAAGTTGATGACCGTAAAATGGGACATGCAGCAAAAACACGGTAGCCCTCCAAGAATCATGAGAAAGTCAAGCAGCTACTTTGAATGAAATGTAATGACCCCTGTGCGTTTTACAGTCCTCAGCATGGTGGATATAAGTTATTTTGTGGATGCAAAGCATCACTGCCAGCATGCAGCTTGAAAACAAATGAATGCACAGTAGTGAGGTTTTTATGGGAGGAAAGTGCAGTGAAGTGAAGCATGAGGTTAGCAGTGGTACCAATGCTCAAAATAACCTATATGCACCATGGCAGAATGGAAATAAACGCATGGGACTATAAAATGCAGAGAGATGAGGAGGACAAGTGAGAGGTGGTGAAGAATGAACACAACAACCAACCTTGGTGAGATATCGCATCCTTGCTGCATGAAGGCACCCAGGGAGAACCACAGGCTATTAAAAATCCCAAAGTCATTTGGAGGGTCTGGGGGGCTCTGAGGGTCTTTGGCCTCATCGTTCTCGTCCAGATGCCACTCATACGGGCTGAAACGGCTCACGAGGAAGAGCACCACACTCACGCCAATATAGGCAAAAACTATACACATCCAAATCTCATAGGCCAGTGGGTCCAGGAAGGAGAAAACCCCGGGCTTGGACTTTTGAGGCTTCTTTATCATAATGGAGATGCCCAAGCTCATGAAGGGCTTAGAGAAGTCTATCACTTCTTCCCGTACCAACGTTATAGTTAGAGGAGCCACGGCTATGTCAGCTCTCTGTGAAAATGGGAACAGGCATACTGGGGGTTAGTCTTACAGAAGAAATCATAAATAAGTAACCAAAGTGTGAAATATTGATTTAATTAAGAAAATATTGACAAACTAATAACCATGTCTAAGTCACACTGTCTTATAATCACACACGCATGGCCAAGCACTCAACTTTAAAGTGAATTCATGGAGTAAAAGAGATTGGACACAGTGAAATTCAGCAGCTTAGAATATACTGAGCAACAGACCTGTGGTAACAACGGCAGTAAGAGCGAAGCTGCCATTTGAAAATGAGTCACTCAGCATTTGTGTTGGCTAATGTCTTTGTCTCGATCCAAATCTCCTCTATGAATCAAGCGGAGGGTTGGAAGACAGAGGTGGAGGAGATTATGTAAGGATTCCATGAAATGTGAATCAGCCTGTTAAATTCACCTCCATCAGATCCTCTGCAACGCCTGACAGGCTCATCAATTAATATGTCACTGCTTTGAGGGGAGAGTGGTACTGTAACTTGGCCACACTCTGATTTAAAAACACAGGAATATATTTCACCTAGATGATTCATATCTTAGATAAAGTTAGGAGGGGTCTCAATCGAATGCAGCCGCCCATTATTTATTCTTGGATAAGCTCATTTACATCTGACTGGCTAATTAATGGCATTTCAAATTCACTGTTGATGCATAAATATAGCTGAGGGCTTGTCATGGCCATTTCAATTACTACAGAGGGTCACCGTCCATCTAAGCTATTAATACCGGTGTAGTCATAACTGCACAAACAACAGGTGTTGAACTGAGAAATCTGCACTGAAGCACTGTTTGCATGCAGATTTGTTTGGATCCCAGTCTGCTGTGTGAGATTCTTTTTTTATTTCTTTTTACATTATTCATTCAGCAGCTGAGGTCTCATAAAAGATGCAAATCGTCTTGTTAAAGCCAGTTCAAGTGTGAGGGAGCCATAAGACGGATGATGAAACCAGTCATGGTGAATTTATAAGTGCTTTCCAAAACTCCAAAGTCCATTTCAGCCAAATATCCACTTTTGTTTTTCTGTACATGTTTTGTTTTTTTGTTTTTTTTACATGAATGATTATCACCATAATCTTTGTATTGAATTATCAGATTACCAACACAGTCATCAGAAGATTCAGATTCACTTGGATGACAACAAGTGAGGTGAAAATGGTAAAAATTGAAATATTTTACATGGTATTATTCACTATAATTTTATATCGTACTGTATGTGATTTGGTTTTGAAGATGGACTGAGGAAGTTTTATAAAATCTCTCTTCTGTTCAAATTCAAATGACCCTTCAAGACATTTACTGTGATTTACAATAATCTGAGGGCTAAGTAGCAGGAATTGCTGAAAACTGAAGAATTAACCCCCTTCCCTTTAGGAGCAACACAGGCAGACTGACACTTACCCCATAAACCAGTTCACCCACCATCCCGTTCCACGTCTTAGTCTCCGGATCTCTGGCTCCGTACTTCCCATCCGGCACTATTGACAGCTTATATTTTATCCCCACATGTTTTGCAATTTCAGAAGCTAAATCGACACAGTAGCCTTCATATCTGTCATTCCCATCCATCTGCATATAGTTTTTCTTGTACATCACATATGGAGCTTCCTGTTAATTAGACATAATTTTGAGTTCATAGTTAAGAAAAGAAGCACACATCCACAGTGGCCAAAACCTCATAGGTCATTGGCCTTGATTTGGTACTGTAGCATGCACATGCAGGGTTGACAAACAAACACGTGGGGAACATAAAAAAGACAAACAGAGCAGAGGTTAAACACATCTACACAACATCAGTTGCAGGCATGTTACTGGGGGACTGAAAAAGCGGGCCACTGCTGGAGTAAAGAGGCCAATTGGGCCAGCGGGAGGAGTGAAGCATTTAACACATATAAAAGGAAGCAAAGCAGGACATCAAGTCTCCCTCATGCTATCCTCATCCAAAATCTAAATCTGTGGAAATGGGTGACAGGCGGGGGTTGCATGTGCTTTGCATCAGCGTGGCAGAAGGGGAAGAACAAGCTGAATGGAGCACTTTTCCAGTTCATAAAGTAAACGTCAGTGACAACAGAGAGATTAAACACATCAGAAACATGGAGACTCACTCATTCGTGCAAAAAAAGTGTGAACCACTTCAGAAAAGTCATGGCCAAATAAAATGTTTTACTGATTCAATTTGCTTTTCATTTGTTCTTTCATGACAGTAAAATAATCTGCTTGTTTTCTTGATTTATGGTGTTTGACTAATTCACATCATCTCTGTGCCTCGGATTTCAATAAATATCGTGTGATTCTTCCAACATTTAAAACATGTTCGCCATTAAACCTTCTTCAGATGAACTGATGTCATCTTGGGATATTCATCAATGGCAATATGTTTTTTTTCACACGGCATGTACATGTTTTTTTAAGGGTTACTGGACTTACAATAGAAGTCTTCAGAGGAGACTGTTACTTGATGCTTTTAGAGTATCCAACAGTTTTACTCCTTTCTTGTTTGAGCTAGTCCTTCTTTACCTTCTCTTCCATCCTGCAGTCATGTACAATGTTATAAAAGAGAAAATGAAAGATTTGCACCCTACAATAATAGGGTGGCCTTTCATTAAATATGGCATTTTCTTTAAAGTTATGGAACATAAGAAAAGCAAGATGAAGTTAATGAGATGACTGTGATGCATCTAAAACAACAGTTGTCTTTATTCAAATCAAAGGCATGCCTGGCAGAGAGAAAATAATGCAATGGCACGACTCCTCTGTTTTTCCTCCCTCACTCTGAATACTGTTGTGTTTCCAGGCTGATCATGAGGATAATGAGTTTCTAGATGTTGAAATGAGAATGTATGACTATTACATTCTGAATTTGCCTAAGATGAAAACATAATAGGCAAAGTCAGAAGGAGCGATAGGCCATGATTTTAAATGTAAGATAAGGCGCACCTTATTTTACATTTAAAAATGGCTGATGATTACTGACCTGCAACCACTGTCTGTAACTAATCTCACTAGCACTGCGTCTAAACCTGGGCCTGATATACTGGAAGCACTGGTTTTAGAGAAATCTGACATTACAATTCAGTGCCAAACCATTAGGTAACTTGAGGTGAATTTGAGCAGAGATAAACAGCCAAAGGTTGCAGCCTTTGGTTGTTTATGTCCTCCTGTTGTGCAGATCATTTCCTGTCTCCTGTGAGACAGCTGTCCCCAGCGTCACCGACATTTTACTTAATGAGAGGGAAACATTTTTACTTACGTATGCACTGAATGTGAATACGATGGTGTCTATCTCTATCGTTATCTTTACCAAAGCCGTTATTGTGATGTCACTACTACAACAGCCCACTGTAATATAAAAAAACCAAAATGCTTTGGCACCCACACGGATACAGTTGAAACACTCTTTGTGAATCGACTGTTTCAACATGTAGTGAGTGGATGGAAAGCAACTGAAAATAAAATAATTCTACCCTCCCAGGACAGATTGCAACAATGGACACCTTGACCTTGAGTGGCAGAAATCTTAAGGTGAAACACTTAAAACCTGTTTGAGAGTGTACCATAATAGTAGTGACCACAATTGTTCGGTTTTCCACAGAAGAGGACTCGTTGGTGACCTGTTGATCCATAATATATACAAATTTTTCGTACTCATTCCAGTAGCCGATCTGAAAAGGACATAAAGGTTCACAGTTATTACAAGAAGCAGAAAGAGATTTCGTTTTTTACAGTAGAGCCTCCAGGTACATGTGAGTTGGCTGACTCTATCTGTGCAGCAGGAGACAGTGTTGGTTTTGCCTGATGTACAGTTTTATTAAAAGCTTGTAGTGGTGCTTCTCATTTCACCTGAGCTACACTTGAGCAGAGTAGGAGTAATCTATTCCTGGCTCAGCAAATGTTCTCTTATATAACAGGAATGCAGCACCAGTGGAGCACTCGAAGGCTGATAAAATTAATACCACTAAGACAAACCTAATAAATTTAAATGTGTCTTATCTAGCCCGTGCAGTGGGTTGCTCTACTGTTCTATTAATACTACACATAGCACATACAGTCAAATCTAACACAAAACAAACACAGGCCTGTGTCTGATTCCAGTGGCTGCATTATGATTATTTCTGTTACACAAACACTGATTTATTCAGCCAAGAAGAAATCAATGTCTCCCAATGCTGCTAGCTATAACGCACAGTACTCACTCTGTTGTCCGTGCAGATTGTCTCACACTGAGTTTGGATTAAAGGGTGGCTGTGATGTATGTTGCCTTGTGAGCTGAGCTATGTGGACAGTATGGGGCCACTTCCTCTTGGTGCCAGCTTTTGTGGGGACCCTGTCAGAGGTCAGGGTCGTGGAGCTAGTCAAGTCACAGTGCCTGCATTGTGGGCCTGTGTGTGTGTGTGCGTGTGCGTGTGTGTGTGTGTGTGTGTGTGTTCAGGCTGCATTTTTTTTGCTGTTGGTCTGCACAGTTATACAAAGCCAAACTACATCAGAGCAGTGGGCACCATGAGACCCCATGTTGTCTGGAGATAAGTCCAACTGAAATTAAAAAAGTAATTTTTTTTGTTTTGAAATGATTTTCAAATTTACTGTTAATAGTTTTTTTTATTACTGAAGAGAGGATGTTTCCCAAATGACTTTCTAACTTCCAAACTAAGAGTTGAGGTACATGTTTGCGACCAGACCTTCTCTGGTAACTGTGCCTTACAAGCTGATAAAGGGGTAGACAGTGTTTTGTTAGTGGTATTGAAGATAAAGGACCTAATTCAGCATCTAAACTAACAGACACTGACAAGTGCCACAGCTGTCAAGCTAACTAGCTAAATGACTGTTTCGAGCAAGTGAACATTTCCCCCTGTGGATGTTTGCTGGCTTGTTTAAGCCAAGGCACAAGACCAGACATGTGTCCATGCTTGTAGACAAAATGGACACTATGCAGCAGGAAGCTAATGTGTCACACAGCTCACAGCTCTACACCCTTTTCAGTCTGTGTCTAAGGGTGAGGGTTAAGATAAAATATTTTTATTGGCTATATGATTAAAGATGCAGATTTCCTCCTTTGTAGTTTTTCTCAAAAGAGGACAAAGGAAATCTAATTTACAGTGTTAATCTTTAAAAAGTACCACGGCATATATATGAACTTATGTACGGACACTGTAATACCAGCAAGGACTGTACGCTGCTTTCCAAACAAAAAACCCTGGATCACCAGTAACATCAAGACCCTCCTCAACCAGAAAGGGATGGAGACAGGGAGAAGCTCAGGTGTGTGCAACATGAGCTGAAGAGAAGATTAAAGCAGGCGAAGGAGGACTACAAAAAGAAAGTAGAGAGGAAGCTGCAGAACAACAACACCAGAGAGGTGTGGAAGTGGATGAGGACCATCACTGGCTATAAATAGAAGAACAGCCAGGCAACATCAGGTGATGTGAACAAGTCCAATGAGTTCAACCTGTTCTACAACAGGTTTGACACAGCCTCACCTGTTCTCTCTCCCACTGCTTCAGCTGCAGCTTTTCCTATGACATCTCCTTCACAACCTGACACTGCAGCTGCAACTTCCTCCACACTGGGGTCAAGTTTCCTGTCCTTTACAGCGGAGGAGGTGAGGGCGGAGATCAAGAGGCTACGCCCTGTAAAGGCAACAGGCCGGATGGTGTGTGTCTGAGGCTGTTAAAGGACTGTGCAGCCCAGCTGTCTGAGACTCTCCAGAGGACCTTTAACTTAAGCATACAAACAGGGAGGGTCCCGGTCCTGTGGAAAGCATCATGTCTTGTTCCAGTACCTAAAGTAGGACAACCGACTGAGATAAATGACTACATCATGAAGACCTTGGAGCGGCTGCTTCTCCACCTTCTTAGGCCACAGGTTGAACATGCACTAGACCCCCTACAGTCCGCCTACAAAGAACATATTGGAGTGGATGATGCCGTCCTTTACATGCTCCATTGGGCCCATTCTTACTTGGATGAGCCAGGTATTACATGAGGATTATGTTCTTTCATTTCTCAAGTGCATTTAACACCATCCAACCCCACATTCTTAAAGACAAGCTGGAAGGGATGGGGGTGGACCCCTGCTTCACGTTCTGGATTGTGGATTACCTGACAAGACAACCACAGTACGTCAGGCTTGGTAACTCCACAGGGGACTGTTCTGGCTCCATTCCTGTTCACCCTGTATACGGCGGACTTTAAATACAACTCATACAACGAGTCCTGCCATATCCAGAAATACTCGGATGACACAGCTATTGTGGCGCGTATCAGGAATGGGCAGGAAAAGGAGTACAGGAATCTGACGATGGCCTTCAGTGAAGGCAGTGAAAGTGTTTGCAGTGAAATGCTGCACGTTTTATCAGTCACTGGTGGCCAGTGTACTCTTTTATGCTGCAGTCTGCTGGGACACCAGCATGTCAGACACGAACACCACAACATTCTGGCAGGACAGAGAAGCAGCTACAGGTGCAGCAAACATCTCATCTCACTGTGCTGCAGAACAGAGAGGTTCAGGAGATCCTTTGTTCCTACTTCCGTCAGGCTATACAACACCTCAGCCAAAGGAAGTGGATTAATCTAATTATTATTGTTAATTTGCCATTAACTGTTATTATTATTATTATTATTATTATTATTATTATTATTATTATTATTATTATTAGTATTATTATTATCAACAATGAGCTAATGGTGAAATTCACATGAATTTCCCCTAGGGAATAAATAAAGTATCTATCTATCTATTTATCTATCTATCTATCTATCTATCTATCTATCTATCTATCTATCTATCTATCTATCTATCTATCTATCTATCTATCTATCTATCTATCTATTTAGACTATAGCATAAAGTAAACATGCATTTTAATTTCAGTTGCACTTTAATCCGACAGGGGCAGGTAAAAGTAGGTACAAGTGAATACTGCTATTAAAATTTAAGCTGTAAAACATGCCTCACAAGAGCTGCTAACCCCACCTCACAGCATCATTACAGAGGGTATTAATGGATAGTTTTACTGCGATGATGGTGTAAAGCCTTTGTGAGAGGATTTCCACGAGGAAAACGCTGAAAACTGAAGTCACATTTAAATATCAAATACATACATATAATAATATCATCTGCTTATGATCTTGCAAAGCCAGCCCACAACCTTCACTTTGCTTGTTCTTGTCTGCTAGAGCTGTGTAGGCTTTTTGCTTAATGTCACTTCAAATGATTGACATCGCTGTGCTTTATTCAGGCGTCAACATGAAACATATCAAATGTTCACACATGCACCACTCACTGGTCTGTCAGTGGTTTTAGCATCAGATTTTGAATTTGGTAATATGTGGCAGCTCATCCAGAAACATGCTTCTAAACTGTTGACTATAATCTGTTTCTGAATAAGTGTGAAGCAAAGTGTATGCCCTGCAGCAGCAGAGTGATGCCTCATTGTGCATCTACACTTTGTTTGTTCATGAGGTTTCTGAGTTTTGAGCCATGTCATCATCTAACTCCCCAACACTTTGTAGACTGGTCCAGTTTCTGTCTGCAGGGCTCAGCTGATTCTCGGTGGATGTTTTCCAGATTCAAATCTCGGGGGGAATGTGTGCTCACATGATTTGAGCTGGCTTTGCAAGACTTACTGGCAGCTTCTGTCCGAATCAGAATCAACTCTAACTCATGTACTGCCAGCATGCCAAGAGAAATCAAGATCCACATCACGAAGCTGCCTGAAACGTGCCTGTATTTGTTAACATACAGTACTGATATCCAGTTCATATGCTAATCCAGCAAAGAGTAGTTACACATTAATTAAGCTATCACGAATGTTTCCAAGGCTCATGTTGTCACTTACCTTCCTGGGGCCTCCTGTCTTCATCTCGTACACATCGATTGTGTAATTAGATCGCCGACCAAATGTGTCAAACTGGATGTTTCCTGTCATACCTTGTACTTGGACCTGCCAGGCACCAAGAAAATAATGATGACACCTGTTCCTTCCACACAGCAGGTGAGCAAACTCCACATGAAAACATGCAACAAATGGTCTTTATATATCAGTGTCTAGCATTCTCCACAGTGACTTTAGCATTCCCCGGTGTGTTGTTTGTTTGATAAATATTAACAGCATCATGTTTTTTTTATATTCCCACTCTATTTGAGAGGCAAGTGTTCGGGCTGATTATGAGGTCTGGATCAATGTACAGAGGGAGCAAGTCTGTAAAGTTTAGCAAAAATATGGGAAAGGTCAGATTTTTAAAACAAGGGAAAGATTGCTTTTACTATTTGCTGAGACAAAGCGAAGATTATAGGTCAGAATAACTGGGAATAAAGGACACAGTTCAACAAATTGTTAATTTACTCACATTGCAGTAAGGAATGGGTGAATTTAAAAATATTTAATTTTGCTATGTGAATGAAATATGGTGCCTGATCGGTTACAGTTCATGGTTTGTAGAGTTGTGGATCAGTGTTTAGGGATCTTAAAAGATTGTAAGAAGAAAGATGAAGAAAAAAAGAAAAAAATTGTAATGGCACTTAGATCCCACAATGGAAAAACTGATCAATTTTGAGGCAGAACCAAGTGAAGAATGAGATAAAGCAAAGATTCAACCACAGGGTAAAAAAAAAAAAAAATTCAGAGATATATACAGAGACATCCAGCGCCTTCGGTCCTACCATTTTGAGGGCTCGCTCTATGTCAATGCCTTGGCTCCAGGGCACAGCAGGGTTGGCGAGGCAGTCGCCCGCACTCCCCCTGCGAGACACATCCACTCGCTGCCGCCGAAGGTACCGAAAGGCTTCCGCAATCACGAGGATGGCATCGTGGGTCAGTGCTGATGTATACTGAGACAAAGGGCGCAAGAAACACCAGTGATACACCAGTGACATCACGTAAACACTGGACTGCAACCAGATCAAGGTTACTATTTCCACACCAGTACTTGGTACAGAGCAATGCTACTGACGTAAAAAGTAAGAAAATCGAAGCCTCTCATAATGATTGACATAAAAATCGTCTGAGAATGAAAGCCGCCTCTATTCAAGGACAAGTAGGTAACAAGTTATTTTAGCAGCATTTCAGTGAAAAGATTCAGACTGACATATTTCTCTTGTTTAAGTATAGTTACTACTTTAAAACTTAGGAAAGAAGAGAAGGGAAAAAAAGGATCTTTGAAGATGTTAAATAAAATCTAACTGCAGCCTCGACACTATGCCTCTCTGACCTTCAATGGAGTGTTTTTGGCCTCTGGAAATTCTCTTTCATCCAGGCGCTCCCAGCGCTGGAGGAACTGCTGGACGATGGGGCTGTCTGGGTTGATGATCTGGAAGCCTGTGATGTTGGCTCCACCAGAAAAGACCCTGTCCAGGCTCATGTTGGAAAAACCCTGAGAGCAAAGAGCACAACTGGCTGGTAGTGGAGCAAAGAATCATTAGCAGCAAAGAAAAAAACACTTAAAAACTGCTTGGGCTTGTCCATCATGAAATCTATCATAACTACATATTGAGAGAACTACGATTGAGTGTTGCATTTCTTTGCACTGCATTGCATCACACTGAGTCGTATCTTTTTTATGGCGTTGTGTTGAATTGTGTCATGTTGCGAGCTCTCACCAAGTTGGCGAGGATGTAGTGGTATCCTCTGCTGTTTTTTCCTGAGGTCACCACCTACAAGTCGCAGGAGGAGACACACAGTGAGTCACATATACATCTGAAAACATTGAGAACATTTAGAGAGGCTGAGATTCAGAAGTGACAAAGAACTTCAATTTCATTACACATGCCGAACAATTGAAAGAAAGAAAGAAAAAAAAAAAAGAAAGACATTTTAAAGCTAGATTTGCAGGGGCAAGAGGGAACGTGTGGGCACATTTGTACATTTGTGTGTTTTTGAGATGAGACACACACACAGAGAGGAGAGAAACTGTGATGACACTGCTTGTTCCTTTCCATTAACTTCAACATGTAAAATAAGGTCAAGGCTTAGGCAAACCTCTCTCTCTCGCTCTCTTCTCACTCTCTCTCTCTGCAGCTGCCTGTGCTCTACAGTCTGCCTCTTCCTGCTTCACTATGTCTCAGTCGCACAAGAGACTTAATTAAACCCAAAACGTTGTACAGCACCTGTCTGCGCCAGCAGACACAGGGAGAGCTACACTTGCTGATTTCTTTTAAACTTCTGCACTAGCCAAACCTCTCTCTCTCTCTCTCTCTCTCTCTCTCTCTCAGTCTCTCTCTCTCTCTCGCTCACCCTTTCACGTGCACTCACTTTCTCCATATCTGCCTTAGTTCTGATTCTCCACTGCAGCGTATACAGAGATTCAAAAAGATACTGTGGGGGTGGATAGTTGTTTTTGTTTTTTTTCCCCCTTGTCTTTTCACTTTCTACACTCGCCCACAGTTTTTATAAGTGTACTCAGGCTCTGAAATCATCTAAATGTTAAATGTCCGGAGTGAAAGAGATATCATATTGAAGAGATTTTATACAGAACTTGAAACAACCGTCATCCCTGTGGTTTTTTTTGTTGTTGATCCCTTTCTCATATCCAGTGGCTCCTCTCACGCCCGTGCTTTCATTCACTGCTTCTGCTTACTCATACCTCAATGTCTTGTAATTCTCTCCAGAGAGAGAATGTCCTTGATGCTCTTATACACGTACAGCAATTTCAACAATAAATTCTATTACTTTGCCAGGAAATGCAAAATGATTTCATTGTGTTCCACATTACAAAAACTTAACAGTCTCCAAACAGCATTAAACAGTGACAGAAAGAGACGAGCAACAAATATATCAACTCCACACAAACAGACAAAAAATGCAAATAAAAATAAAAATAATAATAAATAAATAAAAGAATAGAACAGAATGTCCAGTAAACCTGTCCAATGTCCACAGTACCACTGTCACATGAACAATCATAATAATCAAGAATAGACATTAAAACAGTGTCCATGTGTTCATTTCTGTTGTACCATCACCACATCCATCTCTCCACCTTCATTACTGCCACATCCCAAAAAGGTATATTTACAGATGCGAATAGGACAGTACACAAAAATTAAAGATTGCGTTCATTCAGTCGCTTGCAATGAGTGAAATCGCAGACACATTCCCCATTTATCATTGTATTTTTCTACCTCATTTATCAGGCTGTATGATATTCTTTCAAAAGCTGCCACCTTATTCAGTTCTATTATCTGTTTGCCAATCATGATACTTGTCTGAACCCAGTTAGCTAAAGGTTTGACCATATGGTCGATGGATTTAGGGCTTCCGAGTATGTATAGCTCCGGACAGAGCTGTTAATCTATCCCCGCTACTTCTGTGATATATTCATGAATTCTGGTCCCAAAAGCTTGTATGTGTGGGCATGACCATGGTGCATGGACTAAGTCCCCTGCCACCCCATTACACCGCCAACAGTCTGGAGTTTCTTTCAAACCCATTCTTAATAGCCTGCTGGGGTAATTGCAGCGTGTTAAATGCTTCAAGCTTCTGCAGTCACAATTCAAATATTTCAAACATTTTATTCCTAAAATTAGATAATTAATGTAAAGCCACTGCATTTCATCATCCAAATATTGCCTCTTAGTCATTCGCTGTTGATTTTATTTACTCTCATGCTCATTTGGTTGATAGAGTTCCACTTGGTTTCTGTGTGAGGAATTTCTTTTCAAAACAACCTCAAAATAGTTTGACTTGCATGAAAAAAAAAAAAATTCCACGTGTCACGAATTGAGCATGGTACATGTTCTGGTAAAGGATAATTTCATTTCATTTGCTGTGGGGTTTCTCCCTTCTTTGTCGGCAGTGCTGTTCTGAAAAAAGCATCTGGGCATAGCAAATATTTTTAGGATCCTGATGCTCCAGTTTCATGGTCCCCTGGGATAATCGCTTTTTGTGAGTATATGAAACCACCAGGAACCCGCAGGAGGTCAGGTCTCACAGTCACTGAGAGAATAACACTTTTAGTGTCATAGGACTCATATCTTCGTCTCTGTCAAAATCCATCTCTCACAAAACAGTCTCCTCAAACAGCCCAGGGAAAAGAAGACCTTGGAGAAGTCACTAGCAGCACTGGTTGTACTGAATAGCTACTACATTTTTAATGCTCATTGAATGGAAATAATAGTCCAAGTGCCATTCCCACTCAACTGTTTTCTACTGTTAATGTTTTTATCTAGTCTTCCTGGTGGTGCTCCGGTTTCAGTCTAAAAACATGCAGATTAGGTTAACTACTCGTTAACGACTCGAAATTGCCCGTAGGTGCAATTGTGAATATGAGCATGAATGGTAGTTTGTGTCTTCATGTCAGCCCCGTGATAGACTGGCGGCCTGCCCCCATCTCACACCCAATGTGAGCTGAGATGGGCTCCAGCCCCCCACGACCCTTGAAGGAGGAGCGGTGCAGCTAATGAATGGATGGAGGTTGTCATCTGGAAACAGACTGAGAATATAACGACTGGTATAAATGTTTTTTTTAACTTAAAGTTTTTGACCACGAGCAGAGCTATTAAGCAATGTTTTTAAAAGTGGGTCCCTACGACGTGACGCCCATTCCATGGTTTCATGCTCTTTTGCGCTGATTGACAACTGGTGCCGGTAACATACTAAGAAACATTGCAATGACACATAAAAATTAAGGATGAAGAAGACCGCAAGCTAGCAGACATGGGTGAGACAACCAATGCAGGTTTTAAAACATTAAAAAAAAAATCTGCTTTAGAAATGTTTTATAATGAAGGAAATGCACTCCACATGTATTTTAGGCATCGAGGATAGAAATACTGAATGGAAACAGCTGTGTTTATTTACAATATAACTCTACTGGGTGCTTTAATAGAATTCATCATTTTGAGAAATACGCTCATTCACTTTCTTGCCAAGAGTGATATGTGAAGAGTGACACCACTCTCATTTCAGTCTGGCTGTTAAATATGAAGCAACATGCAGGATTATCTTAGTTTAGCATGACATATTATTCACCATGATTGTTTAATCTGTAGAAAAACCAAAACATAAAAACAAAAAGTTGTGATTTAATGAGAAGTTACGTGCCAGACTATTTCTTGGCCAGGAGCTGTGAAGCACTTTCTATACAGATAAACAAAGGAGACATTGTTTTTTCCTTTGGACGGAGCCAGGTTAGCGGTTTCTCTCTTGTTTCATGTCGTTATGCTAAGCTAAACTCAGCATTGCCAGGCTGTAGTTTCATGTTTAGAGTGGTATTGATCCTCTCATTTAACTCTGCAAGAAAGGGAAGACAATATCAATATACTTTAACTCAAGACAAAAATCCAAAATGGTCGTCCAGTCTAAAACAGTTAAAACAGTAGTAAGATATTGGTGTGCAGGATGCTCCCTTGCAAATATGCACAGTTTTAAAATTCACAGTTAAAAATAAATCACAGCACATCACCTTCCATCCCCCGCTAGTGCATTACAATCATATGAATCATCACTAACAGACAAATAAACCCAGCACTCAGACTCCTGTTACAGCTCCACATTAGTATTCGCCTCTTTATCTTTGCTGAGGATATAATCAGAAACAAGGGGCCATCTCTCTTTGCTGTGGAGGAGACAAACTGGACGCAAACAGAGAGAAAAAGAGGGAAAGCAGTTGTCTCAGGTCTAAATGATCATTATTTGTCCATCCTCAGGACTCCTGCTGCCCGCCTGTCTGGATGGGCAGGTCTGCGCTGTGCTGCCTGATGCCGGCCTGGGCCTGGCCCGAGCTGCAGGATGATCAGCCTAAATTTTCCTGTGGGAATAGACTCTAATTAAGCAGACTAGAGCCAGAGTCCTGTGCAGAGCTGGATGTCTGCCCAAGTGCCTTCAAGAGGATTTGACTCTCTTCCTACTGATGGAGGCATCTCTTTGTTACAGTGATTTGTCATCTGCCTTCTTCAGAACTGGAACGGGCATCGCAAGGTTGATAACTGTCCCTTTTCACTAGTCAACTAATTATTGTTATGCTACTAGAAACAGGGCAAAATGTGAGGAAGGATTTAACTGTCAAAGAAGTGCAGTAAAGAAAGAAATTATAGCAGGGGAAGGACATGGCTGTATATCAGTTAAACATTGCTCCACTGTAAAACCTCTTGTTCACCAGTCCTCACTACAAAGCTGAATCTTTGAGTGGAAAGTAATTGTGTCACATGATGAAACTTCTGCCTGTCTGCACATTATACACAATATACGCAATGAAATATGAATAATACATTATCCTTATCATTTATAGAATGAACTCAGTACAATACAACCACTTAAATGATCCTTTCTACTAGTCTTGTTGTTGAGACT
The DNA here is from genome assembly GCF_002814215.2 of Seriola lalandi dorsalis. Classification (NCBI taxonomy): domain Eukaryota; kingdom Metazoa; phylum Chordata; class Actinopteri; order Carangiformes; family Carangidae; genus Seriola; species Seriola lalandi. The sequence goes on from NW_019524809.1 coordinate 1,623,158, forward strand.
GAGTCCAGTCTGATGGTGCAAGCGGCTGATTTGCAGTAGCATCTGCCCCACACTTCTAAACTCCACACACTCTTATAGAGTGTGCCAATATCAGCAAAATAAAAAATGCGTATGAAGTTGTAATGTCCTTACTATCCTTGTTACAGCTGCCAACTCTCCTGCTTGTGTGTGTTTGATGTTGTTTTTCATTTGGGTTGCTTTTAACTCAGACTTCTCTTGGGTCTCCTTTGGACGCCTGGGCTACAAACAAGGCTGTACAATAACTTCCTCTATCACAGTCAATGTTTTTTTTTCTTTCTCAGAAGCTATGTTTTCGTTTTGTAGTCAATGTTAAGAAAAAAGGAAATGAAGGAAAAGGTCTTCTCTTGTTGTTGTTGTTTATTTGTGGGGGCATTATAAGTCAAGCTGCGGTGTCACATACTTTTCATGCTGGTTTTTAAGATGATGTCACATACACAGTAATCCAGACACGACCTAGTGAAGAGGACTTGCAAAGGACAACTCTCCTGATAATGTTTATATTGTTATAATCTATTATTTTTGTGTAGCCTGAGGTTAATTTACCAGAGTTATAACTGTTTGTTTTAGGTTATGAATCCAGTAGTAGTAATGTAAAAAGGTGGCAAAGTGTTCGCTTCATAGCAGTTGTGTCTTATCCACTGCTTGCTTCACAATAATTAAAGATACCCTATGGAATTTTCATTTAATCCTTTCATTCTTTATGTTCAACGAGTCTCACCAAAATGCAAAACTCCCACTCTGTAGTCTGAGCAGATGTGCATCAAGTCAGCACCTTAACTCATCCTCATGTTCATGCTGGTAGAGCAAAGAAAAAAAATCCAAGGACATCCTCATCACAGCAAATTGCTCTACGGCGCCACTACAGCACAAGGATGATTATTCAACACTATTTCTCATTGACTTTGGAAAAAAGAATTTTTACTTTTTTTTAATTATTTCAAAACAAAAAGCAATGTGTCTATGTAGTTACTCCCGTTACACACGATATAAGTTAAAGATATCTGAGCTTGGGCTACACCCGCCTGACCGACCTGAAACAGCATTTCTAAACGACAGTTCAGATGATGCTCTGTCCATTTCAGATTGAATTTGGGAACACTTGTAGAACAATCAGCTGGATAATGGTCAGTTTTCTTCGTTAGCCCATGTTCGTATCATGTAGTTAACTCTGTGTGGGGGCTCCAGGCTGCAGCACACAAAACACCTGCGCAATGACGTATGAGCTACAAGCTAGTCAGTAGAAAAGTGTACATTTCTCCGTCTGTATGTGATGAACTTTCAGTCCTTACATGAAAAAGACTGAACCACACTTCAAAACGTTTATTTCTCAACCATAGACAGGGTCTGCATGTGCTTCACGGGGGCTCCAAGGTGTGTGAGAGCGCTGCCCCGCCCCTCACACACAGGGTCAGAGAGAGATGCAGATTAACTTTTATGTTGCAGTAACAAATACAAAATCTATTTTCCTAATTACTTCAGTAACGAGAGCAGAACCGATATCGTTGGATGGTTTTTGTAGCGGGGATGACATTTTTTGTGAAACAGAATGTGGCACAATAATCATTTTTATAATCATTAGAGGCCAAAATCGTAATCAAAAGTAAAATTCGATTAATTGCCCCGCCCTAATACATGCATCATTTCCAAAACTGTTATAAAACTAAAATAATTCAGTATCAGAGGATGAGATCACAGTATGATAAACCTACTCCTAGCAATTAAGGGTTTTTGAGTTACCCATATATACATTTTTGCAGCTAGCAGCATGGCTCTAGGGCTCTACCATGAAATTTAGTACACACTTTCAAGGTCCCTGGAGTATGTATCTTAATGACCTTGATGATCCTCTGACATTTCCTCTAGCGCCACCAGCGGGTCAATATTTCAATTTGCCCAGTGCCTCATCTGTACTTTGTGTTTACTGCTGATTAGCAAATTCATGCTAACAGGCTAAATTAGGATAGTGAACATATTAAGCATTAAACGTACAAAAAATCAACCCCTCAGAGAAAATATACTTCAGAAAACATTTTTTATGTCATGCCATTAAAGCCAAAGCCCATGCAAAGTAACAGATAAAACTACAATTCACCTACAAGATTAAATAACATCCCCACAGATGTAATCTGAATAATCCCATTACAGCATCTTGTTTTACTATCCTACTCACTGGGTGTGGAATTTCAGTGCACCTCTGGGTGTTCAGCAATTCTCCTATTTCCCTCCACAGCACTAGACAGAGAGACTCACACTACATGGCTCAATTCCCACAAGCTCTCTGCCTTCCGAGTCTTTTTTTCTCTCTCTAACTCTTCCTCTGTCCGTCCACTGAGCAGGAGGAGGCTGGAGGTGACGGGTCCTCTCTGGCAGCGATTATAAATCCACTGTGCTTCTATTATTGATGAGAAGCCTTAGAGGTGTTTATCGCTCCGTCTTTACTTTACTGAAGGGATGAGCAGACTGATATCTTTAAAGGTGGTAAGAGAGCCAGCGGGGGAGGAAAAAAATCCCACAGTACATTTATCAACAAATAAAGTCTGTTACAATTGAAGCTACCCTGATAACAAAAGTAATTTGCTCAAATTAAATGATAGATGTGTGCGTATAAATTCATTAATAACGTACTGGGTGGACATAATAGCCTGAATGCAGGTATCAAACAAATGTAACTATTATTTTGATGATTATGGTCTCTTCATGAGGTCTGAGGTCTAATTAAAAAATAAATAATGTCCAGAATGGTTGCATCCTTATTGCCTGAGTGATCTTGAAGTGTTTGCTCACTCCTGACTTTGTAAGAGATCTTCCCTCAGGCTAGGAGGGTAGGCTATTTATAGTAGGCTCATTGTTGTTGCTGTTATGGGACAGTGTGTCCTACTTACTGTGGGAGCTGATATTACATTAAAGCAAGTGTTGATGTCACAGCTCGTACAAGGAGTCGTTCCCTAGAGACGCAGGCACGTCTTGCCACTCTTGAACATCTGGAGAGACACTTTTCTGACAGATGCTGCCTACAAGGCCACCATTCACATTAATCCACCACAGTGAAGACATTATGATCGGATCAGCCCGACATGACACACGAATGACCATCATTATCTGATTGGATAGCTTGAATCTAATATGGAGGCATTTGGAGAACAATTGAAGAAACCCTCTGTATCAATGTGAATACAGCAAACTTCTTTTGATGAATAAAAATGTTCCGTGCTGTCACCGAACATATTCCCCCACGTCGGAAGAAGTGAAGACAGATCCGCAGTGAAGGTCAGAGTGAAACTTGTAAGGCCGGTGGTAATGAAGATCATTATGTAGAGGGCTGAGGACTCGACACACAAATATCTCCGTAAAAAAACTGAAGGTTAAGATGTTCTCAGGATTAATGGTTCAAAGGAGCTTGCTCTCTCTCTTTCTCTCTCTCTCTCTCTCTCTCTCTCTCTCTCTCTCTCTCTCTATCTCTCTCACACACACACACACTTAGAAAACAAACTGTACTTGTGGGCCTAATAGTTTTTCTAACATGACTTTGCTGTGCAGCTATCTACAACAGATACAATAAACCCAAGCTGAAAGGAAATACACAACCTTTAGCTATCAAGATTTATTTTATTTCCCAATAAGTGCTCATACCTTAACAAGATCGGTCGTTCAGAATACTGACCCACTGAGTGTTTTCTACTCTCTCTCCCTTAAGGCTTCGTTCAGCTGGTTCAGACAATCCACACTTCTCAGTTAATGTTAGGGGAAGCTCGGCTTCATGGTTAAAAGAAACCAAATGCTGCTCCAGCTTCAAACTCACACCCTTTGTATGTATGCTCAAACAATCAGCCCTGACCTCTGCCTAAGCACTGCATTACAATAACAATGTCACACCACTAAAAAAAGACAGTAATTATTTGATTGGCTATACGACGATGCATATCATGAAAACAAGAACATAGATTGGTTTAAGAGATAAATGCTGGTGAGAACAGTCTTGTATGTAACTGGTCTAGTGTTAATACACCTTTTGTAGCTCCCCATGAGGTGACTATAATGTGGCTAAATTTGGTTTAAGTCAGGATTTGGGTTAGTTAGTTGAGATTATCAATATTCAACTATCCAAATAAAAAATAAAAATCCATCCGTTTGCTTGAGGCAATTGTATTCCAGCACTGGTCTCTATCCAACTGCACAAAGCCTGAGAAACAGCACACTTCAAAATCCATTTGCAAGACAAAATGTGACCACATGTGCAACATAGCTTCTAATCCTCCAAATGAACAATAATGATCTTCTGAGTGAGCAAGCAAAGTCGCAGTTAAGCCTCATTGAATACATTTTTGATGATAAAGTATTTTCTATGGCGCAGCCACAGTGAGTGGCACGCCTTAGCAAACACTGAATGTGAATCAAGACTCATGTGGGAAAACTGCTAGCTGATGATCACCTAGGAAACAAGGATGAGGAGGCTGTTTAATTCCTCCACATGAATTAAACCCAGGTGACCTCAAACAATTCACGCACAAAAAATAACAAATAACAAGCCGTAATTGAATGTACCCGTCTCGCTTGTTTTAACATCGTCTCTAAATGAGGATGCTGAGATCTGAGGCAATCATGATGCACTCCAAGTGCTTTGGGTAATAACAAAAAAGAAATGAAAAAGAGAGAGCAGAGCAAGCAAGGAGTGCGCCTTATTTCACTAAGAGTGTAAATGAAGATGGTGTTCAAGGCAAAAAGTGAGAAGCAGACAGTGTTTATTCCTTTAGAAACAATGAAACATGCAGAGACATGAGGCTGAATAAAGGTATTTAAGGGAAGAAGCCGTTTTTCCAGTGTCTTATTTTGCTCAGATTAAGCAGATTGTGTGTTGCTGTGTACCTGCTCCAGTATGGAGTTGATCCTGTCCACCTCACAGTCGATGAGAAAGCGTTTCTCCTGCCGGCGGTCCATCTCCTCGATGATGCGTCTGTACTCGGTGGGGTCCACAATGTTCCCCACCGAGCGAGCTGTCACCTGCCAGTTATTGGCTACAGCCGACTCCATGATGGCCTGGAGGATGGTAAACCCTGGGGGAGCAGAGGGAGAAGAGCTCCATCACACATCTGTCTTTTTGGATTTCAGAGCACAGCAGCAGATAAAAGCTGTGCTGAGAATCCAAACTGAAGAGCTATGAGGGTACGCTGGCTTTCAACAATGGTTAGCAACATGTTTAATTTAGGAAAAGCTTTTTATTACAAACTAGTAACAAACCCATGATGCATCGTTGAAATGTTTATCTGAACAATACAATCCTCTTGTAAGAGTTACCCGCAGACATACTGCAGTTTATAATCTGTTTAGTAGTAGTGATCCAAAATAAATGAAGACAGAAAATGTCTACAGCAGGTAAACAGAGAGGCTGACACACCCACAAAAGATTAGGTTAAAGCTGTGGCATCTATAACAAACACAGAGTTACAGAGCATAATTGGTGTCTATGCTGCTTTAGCAGTGTGTCACAGGAGGTCACCTTAGTTTTCTGTTTCCTGCCTCACTGACAGATATTTCAGACTTCCAAATTTAAGGCCGTAGGTGAGACAAGACATCACAATAAGACGTGTAGCACATACTCCAGCAAATGCAGTGAAATGAACTGCTAAAGAAGCAGTTGAACAAGCACAATTGGTGTAACTCAATGGTGTGTTACTTTGCAGAGCACACTGTGCCATGGGATGAACTGGTAGATGAGGCATATGAAAGGAAGAAGCTGAGCTAACAGTAACCTGGCTGAGCGGGGACACTGAAAAGCCACTGTACACACACAGGAATTCAGGGAGTTCCACTGATAGTTTACTAAGGGGTTTAAGAATTCATGGTCAGCAGTCATGACTGGCCATAAAGGCAGTTTCTAAGTCAGTCAAAAAGAGACGGCAGTGACTCTAGGTGAAAAGAAAAGAAACCAGAAAGCTCTTCTTTGTTTTAGTTAAAGATTCTTATAGTTAAAAAGAAAAAAATGATTTGTGCCTATTCGCGAAACAAAGAGTTTTTGCCGGAAATTGAGCAAGGCAGCAATCAGCTTATCAATTTCCCTTCAGAAACAGCATGTCATGGTCATTTTATACACTTTCAATCCTGCTGCTTGCTAATTTAGTTTTGTTTCTATTGAGTGTATTGTTTCAAGCACGAACTCCCAGCTTTATTTCCATTAATCTAATGTTGTTACAATAAAATCAGTGGTGACATTATCAGCTATTTGCAATTATGATTTTTTTTTTCTTTGTAAATCTGGATTTATTCATTTGTTGGCGATGTTAAAAGGAGGTGAAGCTGAATTGTCAGTCTGCTGGGATTGTTCCATGAAGCCAGAATCTCCTGCTGAGCTATTTGAAGGTTTCATGGAGCCGATTCAAAAAAACATCTGTTATGTGACGACAAATACAGCGACATACTTGGACCTACACACACAAACACACTGTTCTCTGAGCTAAGCACCTACACAGATGCTAACAACCAGAAGAAATAATTATACCCTGGGTTTTGGAAAATGCCAATAAATTCTGATTGGTTACTTTTCCAAAAGGTTAAGCAACATGGGAACTTTCAGGTTTGACAGCTGAAGCACTTTTTAACTTCTTATGTTATTGATCTTAATTCTGTACAATATTATTACATTTATAAATGTTAGTTTCTAAGGTTGTAATTAAAATTGGATCATGATAATGCTTTGCCAGTCGTATAATCCAGCACCAAAACATAACTGTGCTAAATAAACAATGTTACAGTGGCTCACAATCAATTTTCCGTTACAAAAGTTGATTTGAAATAATGATGTAGTAACCTAGTTACAGTTCTACATAAATGTGGTTCATTGATACAAATAAGTTATTTATTTATATTTACATTATTTTTTCGGGTTATAGGAACAAGATCATTAGAAACACAGTGTTTGGCTGTTTGACCTGAAGTGACAGAAGATGGGTCACTGCCATGGACATGAGGCCATGTTGCCTATTTAAAGTGATCAATCTCTTATCAAGCATCAATCCGCCTCTATGCAGAAACAGCACATATCAAACTGGCTTGGGTTGAAAGCTTGTGTCTAGTTTCACTGAATAAACTTAACATTGAGCTCCACATTTGTGCAACTCAACATAAATCCAGTTCATTGTATATTGAGAAGTATAAACTAGGATGAAGTGCAGCCATTTAAAAAGCATGTAACAAGACCAGCAACCCATGAAAAGGTAACACATTTTCAAGCAGAAAAAATATTAAAAACAGCAGAATGAATAGCAGCTCCGAAGAGAGAAAATGACAGTGTGGAAATTAATAACATGCATCAGAAATTTACATATTTCTATTATCAGAAGAACGGTGCAGTTGAGTGGTGGTGAAACCGTAGGGTGGCAGAAGCTCATTACGTGCCTTTTAGGTCATAACTAATGGACAGAGTAAAAATACAGACCTTTTTCTGTTTACCACAGAGTTAAAACACTACAGCTGACTGGACTAAATGTGCAGAAGCAACATCATATGCTGTGTTACCCTTTTCTCTCAGAGCAGGGATAAAACCACTGATTCCATAAAATACTGGTTTTTATTACGGGTGTTGAATAAGCTGGTGTAAAATGTGTTTATATAAATACAAGTCGGCTACAGACCCTCACTACCGGACGCAGGCATCACACAGGCTAAATGAACACTGGTTCTCGCTCTGTATACCAGACAGATGATACACAACCTCCCTACAGCACAGACCCGAGTGCATTTCACTATCATGACTACTTCAAGTGTTATATCATATTCTATATGCCTTATCAGCTTACGTAGAAATGTATATAAGCCACTGCTCATAAATACTTTAGACTGAGTTTGGGCGAGTTACACAGTTATGACACTTTGACATTAGAAAACTGTTTACATGCTCATTGGCTGATGGAGGAAAGTTTCTCTGTACTCTCCCTAAATTTGAGTTCAAGACGTATATCTACAAACATGGTTTTGTGACATCACAAGTTTGGAAGCCAATCATGGTCCAGTATGCAAGTTTGTCTTGCAAGTTTTAACATTTGAAACATATCAGAACTGTAGAAATAAGCTGCAAAGATCGAAATCACCATATTAAAAACTCTGTCACTCAATATGCAGTTATGCTGCAAACAATGGCAGAAAAGAGCACAGTTACTGTTATCGTAATAAAGCAAACACGCTGTTCGACTGGTGCCTTCCAGGTACACAGCAGTTGGACATAGTGTCCAAACAACGGAAAGATTAGAAGTCTCTGTTATACATATCAGCATACATCAGATACATCTCAGCATTCATCGTGGTCAGAGATGACTGAACTTGAAAAAGATAATTATGTGGGAGTGCAGAGGTTTAAAATGACTTGGCAAGCACTGATATAAAGCACAGCGTGTTCTTTTGGGGGCCAGTAGCAGGGCTATAAGATTTTGTCTTTAGCAATAACCCAGAATAAAAACATGATCTGCACTTCTGACTCACATGCATCATTTAATCAGAAATGTAAAAAGAAAAATTAAGAAAATTAAAAAATGAATTACATTCACAGCAAAAAGAACTAGCTGTTCTCAACAGGCTCAAGCATTCAGCAGTAACAGTTACGTGTGGACATCTGAGCTGACGTGTTCCCAACACAACTCCTGTATTCAGAGCACAGTGACTCGGCTGACATGTTCACCCTCCATTCCCTTGCTGGTGACCTTCACAGTGAAGTGCTTGGCAAACAGCACTCAGATCAGGTATGGCCTTTAAAGATAAGTGGCTCTTGCTGGGCACCACCACAACAGTCACTCAGAAGTCCAAAGAGGCGATGTTCGTCCACATGTCTCCTACTTAGGGAGGTCAGGGAATTCAGAAAGGGTGTTAGTGCGACTGTCCTGTCTCAGAGCATTGTGATTATAGATAGGAAACTGCTGAGCTAACCTCCGACTGGGCCCAACTCTGTCATTGCCCTGCCTTTATAAAGTCAAACAGGAAGAAGCATGTCTTGTTTTGTTTTTTTATCAGTTCATCGATATCAAAACTAGACTACAACACAGTATATCTCTGGTGGCAGAGGGGAAATGAAAAGGCAAAGGCTGAGTGTCAGCTCTCTTCCCAGTATTTTGACACATAGCACTGAAAACCTTAAGCTGGGATATGCATGACATTTTGAAATGTGTTAGTAGTTGCTTAAGAAAAAGGATTTAGAGGGATTTACAAATGATTCCCTCAAGAGTTTTATTTTCATTCCTTTTCTGACACTAAACTAAGCTGGATATTCTGGATTTAAACGTTTGTATGAGCTTGTCGATGTTAAGCTACAGAGTGTGCTCACAATTGAAGATATGTGGAAATAAAAGCTAAGTTCGAAAATGTCCTGAACTGAAGGAATTAACTGAATGTGACATTCAGTGCACTGTAACGTCCACAGCCACAATGCAGATGTGAAGTCTGAATGTCAAAGGACACCCAAGTCTCTTGGTGAATATTAACACTGGTGTGATTTATCAGTCGGTGCACAGATGACAAAGTCTTTTGGTCAAAGAGTTTGGGTTGACTTTGTAAACAGATGGTATGGTTTGGTAACAGCCAGCAGGCAGGACAACCATCAAGGGCATTTTACAGAGTCAATTATTCAGTAGCGTTCTGAAAAATAATACATATTCAAAATCATGAGCATATTGTCTCAAGGCTATATATAGCACTCAAATAACATCTTACAGAAACAGCCTTGACATCAGGGGAAGCAGCTCTCAAAACAGTAGGTTTTGAGATCTGCTGAGCACCAAAAGGCATACGGACTAAGTTAGCAACTAGCTGGTGAAAATTTAGCAACTAAAGAGCCAAATCTTTCCATCAGAAGTTGGTGGAGACCAAAAACCGAGCTGAAGGGAGAGTGAACAAAAACAGTATAGTGTTGCTCCATATCTTCTGGGTGTAAATGGGAAACTGCACCAGCCCCCAAGTAGCCAAAAAATCAGTTACTGCAACTTTTAGTATGAGTACGACTTCATCCTCACACTATAAATACTGAAAACTAAGAATAAACAAAATAATAAAATAAGACATATATACATAATTGAACTACTCAAAATCTAGGGTACTTTCTATTTACATTTATACTTTTTTATATTTGCATATATGCAGTTATGCAAGCATCTGTGGGATTTGAAGTCTCAAACACAAAGAGAGACAGACTCAGTATCTGTAGGCAAAGAACAAAAGGGAATAAAAAGCTTTGAGTTATTATCGCAACATCATCTGCAGTTATGATGCACCAGTACTCAAATGGACAGGTCCCTCTTCCATCAGCTCACAACTGAAATTAGTTTTTACTGGCAGCTTCTCAAAGAGAAGCAAGAGAGGACAACTGTTTTCCTGAGGAGATAAGTGGTGACATGGACCAGACCTGTATCACGGTGACAATAGGTAAAATGTTTTAATGTCATGCAAATGAGCATGACATTTGCAGTGCAAGATTGCCATGGCAATTGGTTCTTGAACCAGGAAGAGTGGCAAACTAATGGTCTAATGTCTAACATGAGTTGGGCAAAATACTTCAGCTAGAGCTCAAGCACAGAACAAAACAAATACTGTATATGCTGTCCCCAAATGTCACATCCTCCCAAGCTACCACACTATAATCACAATAATGGGATTATATTCCATACTGTATTCATGCTCAAGTCTACAAACACAAACATTGTTAAACACACTTTGCTGTGAAGTTTGTCCACAAAATACACCCAGAGAAATGCCTAAAGATGAGGGCCATTGTTAGTGCAGGCAACACAAAGCAGAGCTGGCCTGCATGCGGGATTCTCTTGAATATATGAGCTCAGTAGCCCACACAGCACTGCCCAGGAGATCAGAGTGTACTCCTCTGATGTGGTGTTCTTTGCAGCTCAGAGGATTGGCTTTATAGAGCACAACACTGTTTAGCTATTTTGTTCATGTGTGTGTAGTATTGTAGGCTACTCACAGTCATGTAGCGCATGTTGGACAAAAGTAGGCTATTGTCTAACTGGCATATTATATTATTGGTTGTTTTTCTTTAACAAATTACATCAAAATTCGTTTTTAGATTTTAAATCATGAGGGAAAAATATTTGATCAAATGTAGAATAGTACATTTACCAGGAGATTAATTTCCTCCGTGGCAGACAGAGCTGGAAGAGAGAGACTGACTGAGGCTCTGCTGGCACCTGTCCGGGTGTTTCCTCTTGTCTGTCTTGGGCAGCGGCTCACATGACGGCTGAGGGTGGTGTGCAGTCTCAACTGTGACTCAGTCGTCCCTCCCCCTCCCTGGAGAAGGTGACCTCTTTAAAATTCTCTTGCAGGCATCTGAACTGCGCCGTTGTCATTGGATGCCCAAAGCTGAGCGCAACAGACAAAGCCACTGAATCTACTTCAGAGAAATTTCCAAAAATCTCAAAGCTTATATGTGGCTCCACAGAGAAGACTGTTTTCAGTGGGCAATGTTAACAGAGCCAGTGAAATAAAAAAGAACTAAAGCTGCCAAATGACAGTAAAAGGACACTTTTGAGTACAATTAGCCTAACGCCTACTCCCAATGCAGACCAATGCAGATAACAGCTCCTTGTTCCAAATTAGCTGAACTGCAAAGAGCCCTGCACCCCCACACCACCCACTCCTGCCAAATCCCTGATCAGAGCTAATCAAACAGATTATTTCTTATCTAATGACAGCTGCAAAGTTGCTAACAGAATGTTGAGCATTTCTCCTCCTGTCTCCTTTCATTTTTTATGTAACTTTTGTCGTGCTTTAAGATGATTCAGACTCTGAATACATTTACACATAAAAATATAAAGACAGAGCGAGAGACTAAAAAACACATGCATAAAGCATAGATATTTGTATTTGAACCAGATACAGAGAAATGGAGCAAGCTGGCTCTTGACCATCAGTGAGAGCTGCACTAACTGCCTGTTCTATTTCTACTCTGCTATAAAAAAAAAACACCCTCCCATCTCTTAAGCAAAATATAAATGGCGTTTCCTCTTGGGCAAACAGGGAAGCGCACATCACATCAATCTCTTTCATAGTGCAAAATGACTACTGTTGTAATGGCCTTGCGTTATCCTGGTAGCGACTATCCTGAAATAGATAAGAGGCATTTTAGCAAAACAGATACAAAAGTCAAGGCATAAACAGAGAAGTGGCTAATGAAGCAGTCACCTGGTTTCTTATTTGGCCCTGCCAAGTGCTAAGGTTAGAGCAGATTAGATATGACAAGCTGGATCTCACAGTAAAAGATGGGAGGGGAGGGGGCCTTCGGATTCATAGTAAAAAACATTTGGTGCATCTGACAGCATATCTGACAGTGCTTGGCCCTCTGTGCCATTTGCTGTATTCTGACGCAGGAGAGGGACACAAAAGCTTTGCTGACTCCTCTGTTCCTTCCCTCGCTCTTCGTCTCCAGCACAGTTTCATTTTCTTTTCTATTAATTTGAAGATGTGGCTATTTCAATCTCTCAACAATGTTGAGCTGCGGAAGAGAAGAAAATCTTAAATGTAGCTGGAATAAACCTCTTGCTCCTAAGCTGCTCGCCTGCCCTGTGCCCTGTTTACTCCCTGAGCCGGCAGGACTGAACAGACATTTAAAATAAGAGCAGGGTTAAAGGTTTGATAATCAATGATTACCATGTGTATTGATTTCTCATTTTTTAAGTGGCAGCATTTTGAGTCAAAAGGGAGGGGGGGATAAGCACTGATGGTATAGTAACAGATATGGCAAATGTTATTGATCCCACTTCAGGCCACTTATTGACAAGAGTTACAGGTGTGTGAGATCTCAGATTAATTTGAATGTCTCCATATAACAAACATAAGTGAGTGAGTAAAAATCTGGTTGTCTCGCTATTTAAATAGAACTTTTATTTCCTGTAAAACATATTTCACTTTTGTCAACCATTTTTACACCATGATTTATTGTATTGGTGTTTTGTGTACGATTTTTATGCATCAATTCGATGAAGTACTTTGATCACTGCATAGATTAACTGAAAGCTCCCTCAAACAGCGAACTTCACATGTAGAACTATTTGCTATGACTGGTCAGTTCCTTGACGTATGTCTGAATGAACAATTTCTAAATTGATTTTTCAGAAAATGAACAAAAACATAAAACAATATCATGATACAAAATTACATACAGTTTACAGTGATAGTGGATGTATTGGTGAAAAATATATTTTGAGCGCTTGTGCTTTAATTTGCAATGAATTTGTCACAGCAGTTCACAGCAGTTCACAGTAGTGATGGTAAAAGGAGTGACGGTAAAAGCTGAGTGGGATGTAGGAACTGTCCATGGTCCTGAAACAATGATCTCTGCACAGTTTGTTTTATCAAACCCTGGAATAGTGAACGCATTCAGTACACATGGACACAGTGCAAAAAGGATTTAAATGTACACTTCCTATCCACTCCTGCCAGTTTAACAATTCATGCAGCCAGATTGCTGCAGTAAGGGCTTGTTCACATACACTGGCAGAGTGAGCGGGTTATGTAGAGATGCACAAACTACAGACTGTCTGTAACAAGCATTGCAACTACCCTTTTCAAGCAAAGCCCAAAAGATTTACAGTGATGCTACTGTTTAAAGTTATGTAATGTTTTCCTGAAGGTTGCTGTAGTGGCACTAGTGTGAGAAGATGTCTTCATATGTGAAAGCAGGAATGCCCATAATAAGAAGCTGTGTTCATTTAAATCTGGGCTTTATGGTGGTCAAATCATCCATACTGAGAAATAAAATGGTTTGATCAATTCTCCCACGCTGAGAAAGTGCTGAAAATGTTTGGTATTATGCATTAATAATTCACATACGTGAAGAAACAATGGGCTCGATACTGCAGAGTGCAGCAGAATGTCTGCAGCTTACATGTTGTTTGATGTTGTTTTCAGCTGCACTGCCTCTGCATGCGTGGATGTGCATGGATCAATTGGTGCCATTTTGGGCATCTGACAGAGTGAGCGCTTGATAACAGAGGTTTGGTTCATGCAGAAACACCCCGACAGCTAACGCCTCAGCTGTATCTTCTCAGTGAATGCACACTGCCCTTTGAGGTTTTCACCAATGAGGTCACCGCACAGTTACACACATGCAGCATCTGAGCTGCCTTTCCAAACACACTCCATTCCCTGCTGTAAATCTAAGGGCAATCTGATTCCCATGGAGAATATAAAATTCATTCAACATGCTGAGTTAGAGAAGGTTCTCAAAAGTACTGAGCCAAATAAATATGTTATCCATAAGAATACATGAGAAGATATACACTGCTCTATTTTGAAACTTCATTAAATTTGACTTAGTCCTGTGTATCCTTATCAATTTTTTAAGTTAAAGTGAGTCTTGTGCTTTCCCATCTGCATATCTTTGTTTTTTATTACCCTTTGAAACCCATCTAGCACCTTTCAGTCACTACTTGTTTATGCTGTTACATGTGTATCCCAGTGACGCTCTCCTTTGCTCTTTCTGTGTTTTCTACAGAGCATAATAGAGTCCTTGAACAGAGAGGAAAACAACTCTCTTGAAGCAGAAAAGCTTGATTGATGAATCTCTGCCTCTGTCCCAATATTAGGGCCCGGGAGGAAAACATTGTTTACTCACAGAGGGGGTTCAAGGCCTATTGATACGTGTCCATCTCAAAGTGAAGTTGCAGTAAGGTGTTCGTAAAGTGGAACAGCTGCTCGGTGCCACTCTCTCTCTGTCTCTGTCTCTCTGTCTCTCCCACTCTCTGTTAATGAGCCGGTGTGCCTGGCTGCTGAGTGCAGCTCTTTAGCAGCATGCAATTAATCAGATGTTTCCTTGCGGAGACGAAACCAACCAGACATTCAGCAGCAGGGCGGTGTGATTACACACCGAATGCAAATTCTCCAACGTCCCCACCATCCCTATTTGTCAGAGCAGCAGGAGAATGCAGGAAAAGCTGCAGTTAAAGGCTGTTAGATTGCAGTCCTTCATTTTGATGGCAACAAAAAAAAAAAGATCTAGTTTGCATTACGTTGAGTACATGAATCAGGAGTCTTACATTAGACAGCAAGGATTAGACTACACAGGAAGATCTCACACGCAAACATTTACTCAAGTTGCTTTCTTAGCTACTTACAGTTTTGAATTATTTGTACTTTACTTGATTATTTCTGTTTTCTGGTACTCTGTATTTCTACTCTTTACCTTACAATTCAGGGGGAAATATTGTACTTTCTACTTGACTACATTGATTTGATAACTTTATTTACATTGCAATTCCAGGTTAAAAATAAATGATGGTGTATAAGCTAAAACTTTATTGAGCCCCACAGGGAAATTCACAGGCTTCCCAGCTGTATACAGCTCCACCTATGCATCAATAATTATAATTCATTAATACAATACAGTGTGTTATTCTTCAGAATTACTACTTTCATTTGTGGTATTTTAAGTATATTTTGATGCAATTACTAAATCAAAATTTGAGAGCAGGACTTTTACTTGTAACAGTTACTCTACACTGCAGTATTTTGACTTTTACTTCACTTCACTTTTTCTCTTCTTTTAGATCTTCCACCACTGATCTCAATTAAATACTCAAAAACTGCAGAGTGACATTGCTTCAAGCTAGTAGTGTATTACACACAGAACAATCCTGAGAGATAACCGTACAGGAGAGGACAACAATGGAGGTGAAAACTATAATGCACCGCAATCATCTCTATAAGCATCAAATGGAGAACATGCAGCGCTTCTCTTTATATTTCTTTAATGAAATGATGATCCTCTCAATCACCACAAAAGCAAAGATTAGAATAAGTTATTTTATCCATTAAGATCCTGATGTCTTGTGGAAATGTTTTTTCATTTTATATTTCACAACAGAAGTTGGACTGTGTTTCTCTTGACATCAGAACAATCTTTGTTTTCTAAAAAACTGCAGCTTAGGACACGTTCACAGTGACTTCACCTCTGTGCCTCGGTAGTTTCTTCTTGGTGAAGACAGTTTTTGTAATATAAAGGTTTTGTTTTACTTTTGAAACTTGAAGTAGAATTTGGAGTTACAACTGTACTTTCACATAGTTGTTTTTGTACTTTTTTAAGTATTTTCTTCACCACTGATCTCAATGCATTAAATGCTAAATATAAAAAATAGCAGAATAACATTGCAATGGATTTCTTGTTTAATCAGTTTGAGGATCAGTTCAATATGAAGATTATTTTAGAAACGGTCATAATTTTGACTAAACTGTACGCTTTTGACCTGTCATGAACGGTTATACTGTGGTACTTCTGGTAAAATGGTTAAGCAGTATTTGCAAATTGGCAGTAAATAAGCTAAACATGAGAAAACCTGGTGCGGTCCTACTCTCAGTGGCCAGCTGGTAATGCCCAGATGTTCTCGGTTCAAGAGGTCTTTCCTGCCAGTGGCCATTAGTCTGTTTAATGAGGACATTTCATAGCCAGTACATCTAGGATAAATAGGTGACTTTCCACTGCAGCAGATTAACATGTCTTTAATGACCCATGTGTGTTTAAAGGTGTAAAGTCTGTCTTTTTCTTTGTTGTGCTTCTCCAGGATCTCTGCGACATACTCAGTTTACTCAGTCAATTCTTCTAATGGGATGAAAACAGGAGCAGATTCCTGTAAAAACCAGCTGTGGGAAACAAGCTCCACTATTATTATATAATTATCATTATGAAGATGTTTTGCAATGAAAACAGTTTAAATCGGTACAATACTGCTGACAGAGGAAGGCATGTCCAACATGATAGTGAAGCTGAACTTGTCTGATGTTGATACCATGTCCAATTTGAAATACATGCTGAAAATTAAGTGTGCTGTTCATACATGAAGTGGTATCTCTGGGCATTTTAGTTTCTATTAAAGTCAAAATCCCGTCCTACAGATACAGGTTTGATGGTAGTTATGCCTCCAGGCTATGATAGAAAAAAAAATCTCTTTATGCCGTGTGATGAAAGAGTAGACGGAGCCCACTTCCTCAAGATCTACTGCAAGGAATCAACACTTACATTTAAATGATTTTTCTGATTTCAAGCCGACTTTTAGACGCCTTTGCTTTTTGTTCTGATGAAAGTCTCTGTTCAGATGAGGCAAGAGTCTTGTTAAGTGACAGACATTATACATATCACTGTAAAAAGAGACCATCACAGTCCCCAACAAACTGTCAACATTCACTCACAAAAGCATCTCTCAGGAGCCCCTTGCTTGTCCCTCTCTGGCCCTGATTGGAGCTCCTTCCTACAATGAAGATTAAACTGACATTTGGATGAGTGGTGGGTATATTGTTCCAGAACCTTGATGGGGAGGAGCGGGAAGGGACTGGCAGCCAAAATAGGATGGCTAACTAGCCTCTCAGCAAACACAAGCTGTGCAGCATGTGGGAATCCATCCTAAACTACAGTGTTTACACTGTGTCATGCTGTGGAAAGTGGCCGGGTATTACAGATGGTGGCCCGTCAGCCTCAACACAGCAAGTGAAAGAGGCCAACAAAGTCAAGCAGAGCTCTAAGGGCCACATCAGGAAGCACTTCTGAGAAGGTTGATTATGCCCAGGAGAGGTTCTAAACTCCTTAATCATTTTGTGTGAACCACACCAGCCAACCAATTATCAGCTTCTACTATCTGCCACAGATTCACACAGACACATCGGTCAGATCAATAAAACTCAGGTCCCGTCACATCCCAATTAGAAAAGTGTTGCTGTTGACTTTGTTTGTTATAAGGGTTTAAATAAGCTCTTACTTTATGCCAGATGTATCTAAATCTGTTTAACATGCTGCCAAAAAAGTGTTTTTGCAGATGCACAAAATGGCTCTGTAAGAATCCGTTTAGTGACTGAGCAGTAGATTAGACAACCACCTGAAATGGAGATATATAAAGTGAGGTGGGGGCAGTGGAAAAGGAGTGCACTTGTCCTAGAAATGCTCTATGTCAGTTTAAAAATACTTAGAATGTACAGTTTTGAACAGTTTGGCACATTTACCAGCAGAGACTGCACCCAGAAAACTTCTAAACCTACTGAATCATTTGAAATACAACTAACACAAATGGCGTCACATCATATAGCACATCTTTGCTGCTACAATCAGCCTGTGACCAGCTTGTGGTCCAAAATCCTTATCCCAGACAGATTGTTGTGCTGTTTCTTCACACGGCCTCTGCAGATGCTGATCCTCGGAGGACGACAAAGACTCGAGTCTGTAAATAGTTGGCCTACATGACGGCAGCGAGAGGCCATGAAGCACATGCAGAAGTTAGAGTATGTTGTGCTCTGTCTTTATATAATCCAATTAGAGCTAAATGATAATCAGAGAGTGCTGAGGATTAGAGGCTCAGGCGGCTGGAGTCACACTATGGCGGCAGATCAGCAGCACCTGTGAATGACTCATTCCTCGGAAGCAAGGAGCTATTGAGTGCCTCTGTAAGCAGCATTCAGCCACATAGTGAAGCAATTTAGGGCCATTACTGGCATAGATTAAAAATGTATCAGACCACTTAGAATGAGGATTGGGGATGAGGGATTTACATATTAAACAGTGATCATATACACTGTATAATAACACATCTGCATGAGCGGCGCTTGGCGTGCCTATTACTTTTTTCACTTTCTCCAGCAATGAGAAATTCTGCTACTATGCATCTGTCTTCTGCTGAGTGTTAGCCGGTGGTGTTTGCATAGATGTGTGAAAGTGTTTTACTTATTTACCACTCTTACCTCTATCAGTGTCATAAAGGTAGACGAACTTCTCCCACTTGTAATGGTCCAGCAGACTGAGAACAGCTCCTCGCAACCCGGGCCTCATCTGGATGACAAACTGCACATCAGCATCTATGGGGAAGCTAGGCGTAATGAAGGAGGTGTGCAGCGCCCCACAGAAGGAGGTCAGCGTGTTCATGGACTTCCTGTCATAGAAGCCGAAGATGGCATACACTCCTCGGGAGAACTGAGAGCAGACTGGTGACAGAGACAGAGAGCAGGTTCAGGTTGGGGACAAGCACAGTATCATTTCATTCATGTCCTTCCATCACAGAGGGTGCCAAAGTCTAAGCCCAAATTTCATTTTATTCACATATTTTAAGTTAAACTGCTGAGTCTGCTAATGACCAATGTATGGGCAAAAAAAAAAATGTAATGTTAGGTTGGGATGACAGAGAATTCATGATGGAATTAATCTGAGAAAATTTCTAGCTATCTGAATAAATGGGTGCCATGTGGGATGTCTGCTCCCCATGGCCATGCTGTGCTGCCCGGTGCCCTTCACTTCTCCTTGGTCTAAATGCAACTGCTTGGGTAATCAACTAGATATAATGGGGAAATCAGTGCACTGGCCACAGCTTTTAATGGACAAATACCCTGAAACATGAGCATGCAAATGTGCAAGCATCGGGCTGTGCTGCAGTATAAAAGATTTATATCGAGCTCTATCTGCTACCATCTGCGTGCCTATGGAAATGAGCTCCAGCCATAAACACTTAGTGCATCAGACACTCAGTCTTACGCGGTGTTAAGTATTTTATTTTATTTGTACATAATAAATGAGTTTAATAACACCAAGCAGGGCTGAATCAGGGATATGACCTATGTCTTAATATTAATAATAACTGAAGGAAATGCTGCTCTGATATTTATGACCCTCTGCTCCACATAGATCACAATGCTGTTCATTGAAGCTGCTCAGTATCACAAATCAGCATTTAATGATGTTATTATCTACCTGATATGATTTAATGAGCTGTCTTTTTCAAGAATCTGTAGGCTGAAATCCAGTTATTCTGTGTAAAGTGTATCCTGGTACACACTGTGTGAATGTCTGCTAACACTTTATAATATGGGAACAAAACACATGTTAAGCAATGCATAAATGGAGCATGACTCATGATGATTTAATCCATGAATTTTGCAGGATGTATCAAGAATCCCTGTTGTCCCCCATTAACTAATTAGCTAATTCACAGTTACTTCATACATGAATTAATATACCACCAAATTAGCTGGGGTCCAGCTACTTCAAAAAGGACATGGCATATGAGGTTTTCTTTTTTTTTGTTTTTATTACAGTTTTTATTTTTGCTCATGGAAAGATAAATGGAGTGTAACTCAGAAGGTGCAAGTAAATGCTGCTGTAAAACCAAAAACATGTAGCAATAGCAGTTAACAAATCCAGGAAGCATGGACATACGGAGCATAGTCCTGATGCAAAAAACAGAAAAAGTTTTCATTATCACTTTATCATAACTTCACACACAAGATCACCAACAAATAACCTGGTTGACTGGTGCTCCCTCAAGTTACGTCCTGGTACTAAACTGTAAATGATTAGTGATTGTAGACTCACTCAAAGCACGTATTTGCTATTACCTAAAGGGGCTAGCTGCAAGTTTTCTCTGTGGCCAAACGTGGTTTCTTGCCGGGAGTGGGTGATTGTTGCTTGACAAAAGCTTCGGCCATTGTTGTCTTTGTAATACAAGAGGTTATAATATGCCCTCTGAGCAGCGCTACATCTTCAGGGCAGATTGGAGGCTACAGCGAGTCGCTGTTGGAAAGTGAGGAGACGGGCCGGGGCTAGCTGATTAGTGTGCTCACTTCAGCAGAAGAAAAACGGTGATAGAGACCATAGTTAATATTGGTGTTGCTTTCCACCACTGAAGACAGTTCTGGCTGAGCAAAGTGTATACTTAAATCTACTATATCTACTATATTGAAAAGAGATAGCCAGAATAAGTTTTGTACCCTTAAGGGTTACCAGATTTTGAGCTAACATTTGGCAAACACATTCACAGGATTGTACTAAAAATGAGGAACTTTAGTTTCCATAAATGCACATTAGATATGATTGGTTAAAACTGGAAAATATCCCCACACATTTATGTGTTCAAATGCATTAAAATAATTTCACAGTTCCTCCATGTGTTCAGTTGGAGTTCAGCGATGTTATGTTTTTCAACAGTCGCCTCCCTTCGGCTTGACTTTTCCATTAAGACAACCATTCATTCACCCACACATGCCTGATAGCTCGGTTCAGTCATCTTTCTCTCAGTCATTTTATCATTCCTCCATCCCACCATTTTCTCAGCCTTCACACATCACATCAGATCTCACTGGTGTAAGAAATACACTAACACAGGCATCCACAGAAATGAAATAGCTGCACCTGTTTGAGATGATACTGTAATCAAGCACGAAAATCTTCCAGGGGTTGCTGCACCATTGTTGTGCGCTGAAGGACCATTTCTAAGCATCACTTCAAGGACTCGATGGCCGTTTGATAAATAGCCTGTGGTAAATAATGCTCCCCTTTCGTAAAAAGAAAAATGTCAGAGCGGATGATCTTTTTTCAGTTTTGGCTTCACAAATTACAGATTCACAAATCTCTGCAGCAGCAGACAATATTCAGCTTGAAATTAGAAGGCAGCCATAAAATTAACACCTCTAAGCTCATCCAATATCATCCAATTCTTTTCTCAAAATGGCACCGATATTTTTTGATTGTCGAGCTTAAATAGACAGCCTGTTCCCCTAAAGGACTAATAAAATCATACAGTTGGGCTCATCAAGCAGTAAACAATATTCAACTACAGTAAATTCCCCTTATCATGGTCAGCAATAAAGATACGCATCATTGACTTTATTATAGAGGGAGAGGGTAGCTACTGCAAACGCTGTCTCTCTGAGCATCAGAATACTTAGACCTCTCACAATCTCTGTCCACTTCCATCTTATTTTCTCCATTGCCTAACAAACACCCGAATCTGCCTGTCATTACAGTTACTATCTGCATGGCTCTCCCCCTCACCCTCCATCTCTCTGCGTCTCTTCAGCTCCTGCCACCTCGTCAAACTTAACGTAGATGCAGCAGCACCAGCACTGTCTCACGTCTTCCAGAGACTCAGGGCTTTGCAGCTTTAGGGTCTCTCTTGTTCACAGTTCAGGGAATTTTCTATCATAAAACTGATGTACGGATGAAGTTGTAGTGTCTGTGCACAGCAGGGCCAAGCCTACAAAGTGAATTCTTAAAGCTCTATTGCTAAGGGGGAATAGAAGGGAGCTTGCTGTCCTCGCCTTAACACTGCACGCGGTGAGGAAATTGAACTTTATGCATATAAGAAAGTGAGAATGAGGAAAAGGATAGAGGAGGACTCACACTGAGATGAGGGAGTGAACTTTTTTGGACAGAGTCCCTGGTGACCGCCTGGAGGTTTGAAGGGATTGGATTTTGCATTTGCACAAAGTGAGGACAACAATTTCACTTTTTGTGACGATAACAAATAACCTGTTTATGTGTGTCTTGCTGCCTTGTGGAAAGGTACTTTTCTGCCGCTTTTCTGAGAGCAGTGCTTTCGGCAGCACTGGAGGAGAGGAGAGCAGAGCAGCAGGAGTTCAATTCATTTCTTTCTGAGATAGAGGGAGGCTGTGTTGGACTCAGCCACATGGGGATACCTGTCCTGTCTTGTCCTGTTCTGTCCCAGGGTCAGATGTTCAGTAAGAGAAGAAGGCAGAGGACACACACAAACATGTAGCTGCTGTGCCTGCTGATGGCACAAGATGAAAAATGAGGGGAGAGGCAAAATGATTCGGATTTATCCTGAGGGGTACATGACTTTTTATACAAAATTTTATGGCAGACATGAGACATTTCACTTAAAACCACAAATGTCAACCTCAGGGCGGAACGTCATCTTCCAGAATGTCTAGGCCATCCATCATGTAGTTGTTGACATATTTCAGTCTGGACCAAAGTGGTCGACTGACCAACCCACCAACATTGCCACACTGCTAGCATGGCTAAAAATAGACAGTTACCTGTGTTGATCGGTTACTTTAAGGACTATGAATGAATCTGATGTCTTAGCTGACGATTGGTTTTTTCAACAATAAACCCAGATGTCAAATTCATACTGTAAGAATTTGTGTCATTCATCACGCAGCTGATGCAGACTGAATGCTACACACATTCTTACAGCAGCTTTATTGTGAGACGTCCTGCCCATTAACCCATGATGTCACATGTAGGGTTATGTAACCTCTGCATGATCTACAACTGTGAGAGGAATTATCAACTGTAAATCAAGGTGATCCATTTTCCTATCATGATACACATATACTATATCATATACAAAGTGGGGTCCATAACTCTGAGACCACTTCATTGGAATTGGCAAATATTGAGGAAACAAAGAGCTGTGAATGATGCTGTGAAAAACTAAAGGTAATGAAGATTTCCACTCCAGTTTTAAAGGAGATTGTCAAATGAGACTGCATTACAAAGCTGGACAGTGGGCGCCGACAAATCTTGTAAATGAGTTGACTGACACTCAGCAGATTCAGTGTATCCTCATGGAAACAAGCTGGGCAGCTAAGCTGGTGCTGTTCACTAAATGATGATTTGCGGGGTCAGAGCACACAGCCAACATCACTCCCCTGTTATTCCAGGTAACATGCATCCTTTGCATTCTGCCAGCAGCTGCTCACTGTGTCTGCAGGATAGGATGTCGTGGGAATATTTCTCTGTCTGTATCTGACACCTGAGCGTGGACACATTAAACTGTGTCGCAGATATTTCCAAACATCCTCAGTATCTACAGTTGTAGTAATGTTGCCATCACTAGCCAAGTTCACTAGGTGCTTCTGCTTGTTTAGAGTCATGGGGGTTGTAGTCTATCCAGAATGCACTGGAGAGAAAACAGCAAAACAGACTGGGTTGAATCAGGAATCATTCAGTATACTATCATCTCCAGCTGGATCTCATTAAGAAAAACGAAAATAGTTTACAAGTATAAGTGTTTTTTTTAATTTTGTATCTAATTAATGCTCCATGAGCATTTTTTGTGCACAGGTACCACAAAAAAACAAAAGTGCACTCTTTATTTATATGCAATGTCTCAGCACAAAGACAGGGAAATATGAAAAGTCTGCAATTCAGTTTTCCTCTGTACTGATGGCAGCAGGGCTTTTGAATAAGCATGAGTGGACACATATCAAATAAAATGCCACATTTGAAAACATACACATGTAAGGTTAGTGAAGGTTTAAACTCAAAATGCAAAAATGCAAGTGCAGACCAGCACTGTGTAACTGCGAACCTGCCTGCCCTAACCATGGCTGATGCTTTTCAAAGCACAAAATAAGAGCTTGTTTGCTTATGCGTCATCCTTTAACCTTTCAGGGTGCTGCAGTTCAGTTTATTCCTTCTAGCCTCTGTAAACAAGTCAAAACATTTAAGTTATAGGACAAACTTCAGAAATCCAATTTTCATTTTTGTGTTTGTTAATGCATCACAACTGTCAAAATTAAAATGGAAACTGCACTGATATACAGTATTATTGCATATCGATATCTCCATATCTCTGGAGCATAATTCTGCCATACTAAATGAGTTGTCAAATGGATTATGTGATTGTATTTTCAAATAGCAGGTTTAAGTTATGTTAGTTTATACACAATTGGCTGACACAAACGCAACCTCGAGTCGCACCCAAGGAGGCATAGTTGCAGGTCAACACAGCTTATAGTTATTAATAATACAGTACAATGTGCTGCTTTAACTGTGTCCACTTCATGTATGTTTTTAGCTAGAAGACAAAAAACTTCTTGTGACACCATGAGGTTCACATTTATGGTTTTGTGTGAAATGTCTCAACAATTATTGGATCCACTGCCAAGAAAGTTGGTACATACATTCATGTCACCTTTAGGATGAATTGTAACGAGTTAAAATTTCATCCAGCACCAGCAGTGCTTCTTCACATCATTGTTATTGTGGGCACGTTAGCATGTTGACGTTGGCATTTAGCTCAAGCCTCACAGTGCTGCTAGCATAGCTGTAAACTTTCAGCCTTGTTTTATAGCGGCCTTAGGTGAGAAATTAAAATGTAAAATTTCAATTAAAATTTGAACATACTTTGTAAAATACTGTGTAAACAACAGGATGCAACGACTCAGCTTGTCCACATATTTAGAAACACACACATAATTTAATCTTGTGATTTAAAAATACATTTCCAACATTTTGTGCATGGGCTTTTTAATAGTGATTTCTTTCCAGCATCTATTCTGAGTTTAATAAACTGCATTCATTCTACCTTATTTGAACCTGCCATAAAAACACAGTAAATGTTTGTTTTAAGATGAAAATCTAACTGAAGGCAAAGTGCACACAGTTTAAATGATCTCTGTGTTATGACATTTAAGTGTTTCATATTTTTATCCGCATTACAGTCTGCATTGTTGTGCAATTCGTCTCAGTTGACCAACCACAGAGAAAGCACAGGGCATATAGGGACTGAAGCCTGAGTAGGTGTTTCTCCTCAGGCAGTGTGTGGTTGCATGCTGGCTGGAATTCCCTCTTCTCTACAGATTACAGCGTCGTAGAAGCACACATTTTCTTCCAGTGGGTTACCCCCTGCAGATACTCATTATAAGCAAAGAGTGGGGCAACACTCGTTGGATTAGCCATAATCTGAGAAATACAACTGGATTCAGCCCACATGCTAAAACAACATGACAGAGGGAAATCTACAGCAGCGATACACGGACAAGGCCTGGGGCCACTGGAGCCTTGTATGGAAGAATAGACTTTAATATTGCACTGCACCGCAGTAAGAGCACTGCTAACACTCCACCTACACATGCTTTGCATATTCTGCAAAAACATCAACCGAGGACCACTATTATAGGAGACAGAGGAATAGAATACGCTTTTTAAAAAGGTTGTAATGCTGTGGTGCAGAAGAAGACACAGGAATCTGATGACTATGTGTGCAAAGCTGCTTCAAATAACTTAACAAATATTCAAGTTCTTAATTTGAATACACAATTGTTAAAAATTCATCAACTCTAACCATGTGTTCTGGTGCTCACGGTTGTAAAATGGACAGAAATCTGACTGAATAAAGGCAATAAAGAATCAAATATGAATATCAAACTAATGAGATTTTGATGATTCTTGTTTCGAGTACATTAAAAACATTCTGTTTCTTCACATTCAACAACTCAATTTCCTATACACTATGAGGCACATATCCAACTTTTCCAAATTTATGAAAGCAGCTGCTCTAAATTATTCACTGCCCCGGTGGTATCTTTGCTTTTCTTTTGCATCACTCTGTGTAGTTCGGCTTGTTGTCCTTGGATAATCTCAGGTAACATTTAGTGAATAACAGCAGAGCTTTCAGAAGCAGCCGCGCTGAAAGACATTGTGTAAGACTGCAACAAACTGCTGCGGCATCACTGTAGCTTGTCAGTAGTGATCACTGTCGGTCCGTTAAAGCGCTGGCATGTAAGCACATTCTGATGCACAGGATGAAAAAACTAACTGTACATCTCCAGCGGCTTGCCCCCTAACCAATCCAGTACTGTTCCGCCATTTTACAGCACTATGACCAGCCAGCACTGAGCGACTCACTTTGAGAAAAATAAGAAATAAGATTCTTTCTGAGGACAACTACGAGCCTGTTTGAACAAATACATGGAGCTTTCTTGCACGTGACACACACTGGTGTCTTCAGTCAGCCAATATTTAAAAGCCTCTGTTGTCGTCATGGCCATTTATTTAGCATCAGTACTCCCCTGTTCAAAGAAAGGTACTACATTTATGCTGCATGATGACCCATGAGTGCTGTATTGCCCCACAGCAGTACATCCTAAAAGCTCTTATCATTATTATCTTATTATAAAGGGTCGAAACATCTATTCATGTCTGTGCAAGTAGCAGTTAGAGAACAGCATTGCCTGCAACTGAAATGACTCTTAAGCTAGATAAAATTACTCCAAAGACATTAAAAAGCTCCTATGTATTTGTTATGCTCCATAATGACAAAGCTATGACAAATCTGAGGATGAGTACTTGTCAAGTTGGGGCAGGTCATCCAAACTGACAGGACTCTGGCTGCACTAGCAGTAACTCAGATATTTTCCTCAGTGTATCGTGATAAAAAGGACATGCTTTGGTGTAAGTGTCTCTTTCTGTTCAAGGGCTCCCAAATCGAGAGGATCCATTTAAAGCCATCAAATGCAAACACATACATCTGACTGTCCAAAGACCCAAGCAAAGGTTGTGGTGAAGCTGTTTTTCATGCTGAAAAAGTTTTGATAATTGAATTTAGGCATGCACATTGCAGCTATAAAGTCGAGAGTGGACTTTCTTCTCCCTCTGATTATTGGTGACCTCACTGATACTGTTGCTGCTGTATTGTGTGGATTAAGATAGAAACTATCATGCTGAATGCTCTCCCTCAGGCCACACAGTTTGACAACCTTGTCTCTGGTGCTCATGCATCATTCATGTCTTGTCGGTTTAAATGAGTTCTCTGAGTTATGATGGGTACAAGGTTATGTGTTGTTTGGTTACATCCTAGCATGTTTGTTTAACAACAGTAACTAGAGGATAAATGATGTAAAACATTGTCAAATAAAAAAAAAAGAAAAAAACATTTTTTTTCTTCCTTAAAACCTTACAGCTTCTGAAATGCTTGTGAGTTGTTTCATTCTTAAATATTTATTTGAATAGTTCCACTTTTTGGAAAATGTCCTCATTTGGTTTCTTCTTGAAGGAATTAGATGTGAAGATCAATATTTTTCCCATGACTAAATGTGAAGCTACTGCCATCAGCCACTTAGCTTAGTTTAAAAGATTAGAAAAACCCTGATTCCAGCGAAGATGACCAGCTGCTCCGTGTAGCTTCATATTTAGTGTACAGAGCAGAGAGCAGTGTCAATCTTCTCATCTAAGAAAACATTGAGAGTGCATCTCCCAAAATGTTGAACTATTCCCTTAGAGCATACAACTCAGTTTACACAGCTAACTATGAACAATATGACTTTCAGACCAAGCGAGTATGACCGCAAGCTGTCTGTCTTTGGCTCTGATAACACTTTTTTTTAAATCACAGAATTGTTAAAAAATACATGTCGGAATTTGTCATTGTGGGTTGCCGCTCTCTGGTCCCCTGCCTGCACTGTTTCTATGCCAATAACAAGGCAATAATAATAATAATAATAATAATAATGATAATAATTCCTTATTTGGACACAGCTTATGCAGTCTTTATAATGCAGAAAAAGAAGAAGAAGGAGAGGAGGAGGAGAAGGAGGAGGAGGATATCTGGCTACATGAACTGGTCTATGCTGCATTAGTGGGACTGTCCATTGCCTACACACTGAAGTGCTCTAACATTAGCCTCTGTCTGAGCAACATCACACTGGTTGAGTCATAGCAGAGGGAGGATAGGTAGCTATAATAGACAATCTAATGAGAAACACAGTCACATTGACGTTTGATGAAATCAAAGTTCATCTCTGGATAGTTTCTGGTGCGAGCACATGCATCCTGTTTCTGTTTCAGACGAGAAAAGTGAAAAGGAAAGTCTTAAAAAATGCATGATGTGGCTTTTTCTGGAGTATTTTTTTTAAAGTGGGACAACAGATGAGAAATGTCCATTTAAACTAAAATGAGCTCACAAATTACTCAGAAAATTTCAATTCATGCATTTTACACTTTGCAAAAATGTTTGATGTAGTATAAGGCTAAATACAGAAGCTTAAATATATATCATTTTGAAATAATCTGATTCCTATATCTGCCCCGTCAACAACATCCAAGCTATAATCCCACTTGGTTTTCCTCATCTCTTCCTGGCCTGACCTCAGTCTTAATGGATCTAACCATCCTATCTCTACATTTGTGCACACTCAGTCCTGGCCTGGGGAAAGGTGTCACATCGATACATCCTGCAGCTTCACTCCAGCCACAAATTGGTGAGATAATAAACACAACAGCAGAGTGAAGTCATTGTCGGGATCAATTCAATCCATTTACAGTGACTGGGAATTATTTGCTGCAATACACCACTGGCTGTTTACAGTTTGGTTTGGTTTTTTTTATTTTTATATCTGCAATGCAAGCATCAAACTGAAAAATTAGTGTCTCGGGCCAGAGGAAGTTGGCAAATCAGATATTTATTAGAGGAGAGAGACTGCGATAGAGAAAATGAAAGCTTGGTGAGAATTGATTTTTCCATACCGGAGAACAAACTGGAGCCACACACACACGCACACACATAAACACACACTACCGCTGAACTATAGCCTTCCACCTATTGATCCACACTGCCAATAACAGAGTCATTTGCCATCAGGGATTTGTAACAATCATTATATACTGACCCAGCTGGAGGACAGCAGTGTTGTCCTGCTTTATTTCAGTCAGAATACCTACAACAACTGCAACAAATGAGCTCTGAGTAAAAAGTACTTCCTCTCTTTCATACAACCAATCCAACCTTCCTCTCATTCAGTTGTTTATTTCATACTAAGGAGGGAGTTTTGTAGACAAACCCAAAGATCACAAGCAATAAGCAGATTTTAAAATCTCACTCATCTTAACACTTTGCTAATATTTTCAAAATGGATTGATATGAGCTGCAGGAAAGCATAGCAATGACTAACCTGTAATTCTTGCCAGAATAGAAATGTGTCAAATCATAATCATCACATTCCTTTGCTAGATCAACACCTGCCAGGCAAACAGGACATTATACAATCCAGACTACTATAATAAGAACCATGTAGCTTGGTGCAGTTTCAAGCAATGTCTTAGTCACAAAAAGTGGCCTGGCTGGTCTGCATAATGAGCCGCTCTCTGGTCTTTTTCAACTGGAGAGCATCTAGCATCAGTTCTGTAGCGTCAGCTCATCTCGATGAGATGAATCCTCCTGATTATTTTGTTTTTCTTCTTAAGCTTCAGGAGGAAAAACCTTCAGCTTCTTTCAAAAACAATGGATTCAGGTTTAGTCAAAGTCAGTCCTGGCTATGGTCCAAATGGTTAATAAGTGCATGATCCAAAAATATACAGTAACCGCTTTTGTAATTCAACAGGCCTCTATTTTCATTACAGGGATCCACATGTGGAAGGAAAAAAGGGTTTTAGGTCCCTACAAAACTTGCAGTAGAAGCGTTATCCTGTGGAATAAATGACTCAAAACATCTATTTATAGCCTATATACATAATGCAATTATTTGTATGTGACCAAAAGACGACCTGTGGTTTAAATATGACAGGAGGAAAAACAGCTCATTGACACCGTGTTTTGCTGGATGACTTATTTTACATGATGACATCCTTTTTTTTTTGCGTCCTTAAAATGAACAAGAGTTTGCGCTTTGTCCCTGATCCAGACAAGCCAAGCATGTCAGATTCATCTCTTCTTCACCAACAACGGAGGAAGTGCCCTTGAGCTAAGCACTGACCCCACAGCTGCTCCAGTGTAATTACTCAGCAGCTGACAGTTTAAGGCTGTGGTCGAACTGGGCAGCGTCAAGGTGTGAGTGTGTGAATGTGTGTAATCCTGCTTCCGCCTGCAACTTCTCCCCAAGCCTGCTCCTTGTCCCCAGTTACACACAGGTTAACAACTACGTCTCTTCAGCAGCATTTTGCATTTTCATTATAACTGAGCCCCTGATGTGCACAATTTGGCTCAATTTTCATTTCTTTTTTTCTTTTGTTTTTTTCTTTTTTACACAGGCGTCTGGACGGCAGCTGACAGAGTTTGGAGAGCTGCAGCTGATCCTTAAGCATGAAGTGTGAAGTGCAGTTGGTGGGAAGAAAGATAACAAATTAATTCTCCAGACAGAACTCGGTGCCCTACATGGCAGACGAGTGACTGGTAGACCAATTATGAAGCCATCTCACACTCCATAGCCCTTCCTTTCAAATCCATCATGTTCTTGGAGATGACTACATGGGTTACAGCATGTTAGAGTTGATACAGTAGCCTATTTATCCATCAAAAGTGCAGTCAGAAGAATTTACAGCACTGTGCTGCAGGTATAACCTAATGTTATATTTCAAATCATTATCAAAGGCACTGATGATCAGGTAGAATGATTTGGAGCCACACAAATGGAAAAATGGGTAACAAAGCCTAAAGATGGCTACTGATCTATATATATATATACACACATATATACACATATTATATATACTTATATAGTATATATAATATAGTATAGTACAGTTAGGTTTAAAAAGACAAGATCAAATGCAACAATTTGCATGATACAACCAACTCAACCAGTAGCTACCACCACAATTACACTTGAAACTATCATCTAAAGCCAGCCAGACAATAACCAGAGCAGCAGTATTTGTTTTCCCCTCTAGAATTACTGAATTACTTGGTTTACAAAGTCACTGGGTTTGGCCAATTAGAGGCCATCATGCTCCATCATCCAGCAGGTTCATTTTGGATGGTAGCCTATGACTGAGGAGCATTAGGCCGGACACTTGGCAGGTGACCATCCATTTCATTCAAGCAGCAATTTCAGTTCATAAACAGCATTCAGCATCATCTCTGGATACAATTTGGAAAAACAGCCTATATCTGCATCATGTGTTATTTTAAACAAAAAACAGCGAGCTTCCCCTGCTGTTCATACACAGGAAAGTCTTGAGAGGTTTAAACATTGTAGAACTACTCACACGCATGTGTGACAGAGAAACTGTTGGACGACTCCAGGTTGTCAACATTGTAATTGAGGTGGAAGGGTTTCTCCGTCACATTCTGGTTGGTGTTATACAGCTGGACAGCAAACCTGAATGCGCTGTGCTCCTGCACCGTAGAGCGCATGAACAGTCCACCTACAGGGAGAAAATGTCACAATTGACAGCGCTCAATGAGCTCATCCACATACACAAGAAGAATGCGCGTTTCATTTCATAAGGACATTGTAACTAGATCAGTTAGTAGATAAATGTGTTAGCACATTTACTAAATAATGCGCTGCAGAAAGGGAAACTCGCTCTGATAATTTGGATCAACTCTATTTTTTTACCAAACCGCCCACAAAGAATTTTAAAATCCTACAACCTCCTGGCTCTATAAGAAGTGAACTTGGCAATGAATTATGTAAATCACCAAATCAGTGCGTCCTATTAGGACAAGAAATGTCCATGTAGTCAGAGCATCCCAGTGAACTTACCAATGTTGATTTGATTCGGAAACCCTGCCAGCGAATCCCCCCAAAAATACAACAAAACAAGGACTGTCGCTATTGTGCGATGCCACATTTTTCTCGGAGAAGTGGAATCAACTCCTGGTCTGGATGTGACAGAGGAGAAGCAGGGAGAACCATGTAAACGGGCTTGTACGCAAAGAAATCCACAAGATGCGGCGGGTCTTTCTCTCACTCACTGTGTGCACCCACGTTGAATGTGTGCCAGCGCAACTGCAGCGCCAGCCTCTTTGCTGCTACTGCTGCTGCTGCTGCTGCTGCTGCTGCTGCTGCTGCTGCTGCTGCTGGAAACCTAAAGCCAATGTTCTATCTCAAAGATGGTGGTGGAGGAGGAGGAGGAGGAGAGGGAAAGCGGATCTCCTTACTGTGGATAAAGACCTTTGAAATGGACCACAGAGACGGAAGGAGGGAGGGATGGATGGAAGGAGGGAGAGAGAGAGAGAGAGAGAGAGAGATATGAGGGAGGGGGGGGGGGCGTTTGTCAAACTTGGTCTGACGTTGAATTATAATAAGAGCAGCCTCCAGTCTTCCTCCTCACGTCACTGCAGAGTTGGAGTGTGAGGCGGTGCTGCCTGAGCTGAATTTGGTGTGTGTGGTGCAAAGTCAGAGCAGCACACACCGGCATCTAGTTTAACACTATACTGTTGACTTGTAAGTGATCATGAGGGCATATCTATCTATCTATCTATCTATCTATCTATCTATCTATCTATCTATGACTCTCCCCTGTTGTGTTCAGATGTGTGCTCTCATGCAGCAACACTTCTGAACACTTGCAGCATAATCTTAGGCTGTCCCCTGCAGGTGTTTGGGTGCAGAGGCTGTAGATGTGGGAGCTAATGCACTGATTTATCACTGTTTAATCACTGTTTGCCAAGCGTCCCAGCTAGTGTTATATACTGGAATCCAATTGACTCACTTGCGTTAGTCATTTGAATTCACAGTCAGTTTTGTCAACAACATGAACAGTTGATGCAGAGAGTCCATGAGCAGGAACCTAATTTGTATTTATTGAATTCATTATTGACATTAGGTTTGTTGATCACTGTTTGTATCTTTATGCTGTTTTTGTCGGTATAAAAGAAAGTGCTGTTTTAGCCAACGCAACCCTGACTCACAAAATATAAAATATGATAAGATGCCTGAGGTCATCATCATTCTTAGCAGATTATCTTAAGCGATTGCCTATAAAACTGGCTGTGTCCCAGACAGACAATGGAGATTCTACAAGGATCAGAACAGACAGATCTTTAACCTTATAGAAGCTTGTTTGGGGGTTTCTCTGGGCCATGCATTTAATATACCACCATGACAGGGAAATTGTGCTCTGCCTGGCAATCAGACTCGCTTTGCAGGAATCATGAACAACATGGGTGCACCAGCAGCACAGCAAGTGCACTCATCTCTCTCACCTCACCAGTTGATTGTCAGGTAATGTCTGGCCCAAAAAAGTAACAAAGTCAGTGAACCTGCAGCCAATTTCAAACATACTCCGGTTATCAACAGTTTGATACGATTCTACTAAAGCAGTTGTGCTTGATCTGGCGTTAATGCCACAAACTTGATGTATTTTTTTTCTTTTTTACTGCTTCTCATTTAAAACACGGCAGCTCCATAAAAACCTAATAGCCATCTTTTAGGTTTACAGGTGATTTCAAGCTTTGAAATTTAATCGTTGTCTTTCATAGTGCTTTTTTATCACGCTGTATGTAATTCAAAGCACACTCTGTACTCCGAGCTGCTGTACTGCAAAGGAATGTGATTTAAATCTAGTGAAATTAGTTATTGAACACCATTTTTTAAGGACAAGCACTCCTCTGCCTGAAGTTCATTCTCCTTAATTATTTATCTATTTCAAGACATTATATCGCTTTATTCACCCCAGTAGTGCTTACTCACTATGGGCGACTCTTACATTCCATTAGATTAGCTGAGCAATACAATATCAATTATGCTCACAGAGTGTGATTTGTTGGAACAGGGACGTGCGTGTCTATACACTATATGTGTGCTGGAATGGTAGAAATCATTACAGCTTCCTTTTTGGACTGCTGCAAAACCAGCACAGCAGAACAAGCTACAGAGTCTGTGCTTATTGATCTGGATGTGATTTAATGCTTGCCATACAACTCTAATCTTTCATAGGACACGGCAAGTAGAACAACTGCACTATAATTAAGTTCAATTTCATGAGGGAAAATACTGTCTGGATGGTATGACCTTTTCGCAGACATACACATCTGTTAGTTTGTCGTTTGCAGATATGAGTTCCCTGCCACTTGAAAAACGATCCAATTAATTTCAGACCACTTGCACATAAACCCATATTGTTTAAATGAAATTCTTGCAAAACATACACACACCAGAGGGGTCGGCATATCAACAACAGGTTAATATAAGTATAGGCCAAAGTGCAGCCTGCAATAAACTACATTTAACTAAATTCTCTATGCTGCTGAGACGGATAAGGTACTGTACAAAAATTGCTGGTGCAGTCAGGGAGGCTGAACTTATTGTTGTACTTCCTCACATACACTTCCTCCCCCCGGGTTGTTAATGGTATCTTCAAGCTCTCTTCATGATTTAGACAAAAAGTAACATCCTCCCTACAACATGGGAAAAATAATATAACTTATATTGGTACAACTTGCTACAGTGTATACCCCAAGTTACACCTCAGTATCTTAATGGGTCTTGTGAACCACTGATGTGCGACTCAATAAATACGCTGAAACAGGATATTAAACAATGGTGCAAGTTAAAGTCGTGTTTTTGATTTGTTATTAATGTAACTATATTACAAAAGAAAGCTAAAATAAAATAAAATAAATAATAAAAAAATCAAAATAAAATACCTCTTCTCTGCTCTCCTGAAAAGTCAGACTATCATATCGTCAAGCAAAAAATTACAATACCCCACCCCTACCACGGCTAAATATTTTTACACAGTCTCTAATGTGTCACAGTCTGACACACACACATTTCTCAGCAGGAATAAGCTTCTGTATGAAGTGATTTGCAGACTATGAAAACTTTTCTGCAGTCAAATTAGCACTAAACATGTTAAGAATTATAATGACATATTTGCCATTTTTATTACACTGTCCTATCTTCCTTTTGTTGCTTTGATGGTAAAAGTCATACCAGTGTGACTTTGCAACCTCTACAGCTGAGCACCGAATCTCTGGTTTCACAGAGGTTAACAGTCTCCCTCAGTGAGGAGTTCCCCCAACACATATCTGACAGCATTTCAATAAGTGTTAGAAGTATTTAGGAGAGCTTTCAGATTATCACCGCTCTGCCACTACAGCACACCTTGCGAATCCTTCCCACTTTTCCGCAACAGCAAATGAGATCTGTCGGGAAGTCTCTTGCTCTCCGTCTGATGCACAGCCTCTTTAGCGAGATTCAGCCGAGTCTAAATGTCAGCAGGCCTTTCCATAACTTCCAATGGAGTTTAAGTAAAAATGGCATTTATGAAGTGTCAACCATATGGTCGGTGCAATTAATAGCGTGGTGTGGTTCTGGCATTGCTCCAAGAGGCAACAGGGCGATATGATGATAAACAGTGAAGTCCTGGTAGATGGTGGTGAGATACAGTGCAGACAAAACATCAACACTGTTTAAGGTGATTGACGGTTTGTGTTAAAAAATAGAAATAATGTGCAAATACTTAAAATATCTTTGCCAGCCACAGGTATCACTAAACATATGGATGCTTGATCACTTGTCAATACCAGTCTATCAAAGTCTGTGAACTTAACCTTGTTTTATATATAGCAAATGCTTGTTATAACCCACGGAATTATGCACTCAAGTTGTAAGCCTGAGGGAGTGGAGTGGCCTAAATACAGGCATATCCAGAGTTACACATAGCACAGTTAACAGAGAGCACACAGTTACAATCAGACACATCAGCCATTCACAGTAATTAAGTCATCAAATAGACCACTGATTTTACAGTTTGAACAACTGTCCGGTAACAGATGCTAACATACAAATAAAATCTATCAGATTCACACTGTGCAAGTGTCTGCATCACTACGTTTCATAAAAAGCTGACATTCTGTCTTTTACAGCAATTAGATTCTGATACGATAAGATCTGATACAGGCTTGGTTAATCTCTGAAACATTTATCAGATATAAACCAGAGCTAGTTATGTATTTTCTACAGCACTGTAAACTCCTTTCATTTAACAGTTCATTAATTGAAATAATACATGTTTTGCAGGTTGCCTCGTTACTTGTTTATTTAGTCAAAATCTCTGTTGTAGCATCATTGCTCAGAGCTGGAACCTGTGAAATTGGATGTGGAACTTTGCAGCCACGTGTACAGCTCCGCATTTCACATTTAAGGTGACATTAGGGCCAAAGCCTGCTGGGAGAATTGAAAAGTGCACAGCAGAAGTGCTCTGATGCGTGCGCGGCCTCATTTTCCTTGGGCAGATAACGTAAATGAGGGTTGGCAGCGGATAATTAAAGATGAGAAATACAGTTGCAAACAAAGTCTTCAAAAACCAAACAGCGCTCTGTGAATCCAGCGGCATTATTCATTCTTGGTCAGGGATCAAGAGGTAGTAAATAAAAAGTGTGATAATGCGTAATATCACAACTTGCATTCAGCCAAAATCATACACAGAGAGAAAACCTGAGGGGATATTCTGTAGTGGATTAACTAGGATTAATAATACACCAAAACCAAAACCATGGACAGCATGTAACATGCTCCCAGGAGAGGTTTTATGTGTAACTAAACAAAACTAGCATAAAATTCTTGAAATGAAATTATAACATTGCACTCTGTGTTACGGTACCCAAGGTCAGGGCTGAAATAAGTGGTCTGAAGCTTCACAGAAAGGTCAGGAGATAAAAAGAGCTTGCTGAGTGCTATTAAACCCTCCGATAAAACCTTTTGTGTTTCATTCTCCTAAGGCTTCCTGTAAAACCCCTGTATTTATTGCTCACCGTAGAGCCTCGGCCGCAGAGAGTGCTCTGAGCCTCTCAACATGCCACATCTTACAATACACGCTGTCATTTTATATTGCTCTTCACTTACTGACTGCCTGTTTGATATTGACCATTCAAATCTTGTTCAATGACATGTTTTACCTTTGCAGGTTATCACTAGAATTATGTTATTATACGGAGGTTTTATGTGTCAGATTAAAACAAATGTGTTTTGGGGTGGAAACAAACAGGAGAAATACCACTAGGAATTGCAAGCACACAAAGCAGACAGTGATAATGTCAAGTGCACAGAGCCAGTGAGTTCATCAGCATGAGAGTTTGTTACGGTGTTGAATACTGAGGATGCTGTCGGAGGGGGCAAAGCGAACCCAACATATTTCTTTGGAGCAGCTGAGTGGGCAAAAGCAAAGTGCAGATGTGTCCTGCCGTGACACTGGTTTTATCTGACAGCTCTGTGTAATCAGCTCTGAGTAAACAGCAGAGGATGTGTCAGAGTTTGACCTGCAGGTGATGACTACAGAACATTTTGGAAGATGGAAAGAAACTTGGATTATAATCACTGAACAAATTGATATGATGTCTAGTTATTTATCTTTTTTATTTTGTCAGATCTCTCAGCCCACAGCTCTACTTGTGATAACAAGCAGGTATCACTTCGTTTTAGGTGAGTGAGGGAGGGAGAGCGTCAGTGTCAAGAGATGTGCATCTTTTAATCTTTTCACATGTTTGCAAAACGTTTTCCTTTGAAATATTTTAATTTCTTTTCCATATTCTGTTGGTGTAGAACATGTGATTTTGGTAAGGGTTATACAGTATTTTTTAATGCAACTGTGGACAAATTGTGGCTTCCATTATATCACCAATTGCTCATATGTATAATTGCATATTTAGTAGACATTAAATATAAATACTTTTTTCTTTATAGAAAGTAAAATATGGCAACATGCCATGCTAGTCGTTCAAGTCAGGGGATCACAAAAGCTATTACAGTTCATCCTATAGGGGACATGAATGTGTGCACCTAATTTCATGGCAATACATTTTGTGCAGTTGTGGTGGCGCTAGAAGAAAAGTCAGGGAATCACCAAAGACATTAAGATCGTTGTTGGGATCTTTCAGTCTGGACCAAAGTGGTGGACTGATCAACCATCAGACCAACAGTGCCACTCATGTAAAGCTATGCAAGTAGCATTGCTGAATAAAATGCATTCCATCAATAAAGGAAGACACTTCATGGAAAATACACTTAATGGTCCCACTAGTGTGATTTAGTCAATAGAGTACATTTTCGTCTTGAAAGTATTTGCTAATTTACTAAATATTGGACACACAGTGTTGAGCAGAGTGTTTATAGGCCTAATTAGGGAACTAAAGTGTGTATATGCCATGTGACAAATTTACTGCATAGATAACTACCAATCTGTGCCCACTACTGCCCAGTGATATAGTAGGAAGTTAAATACAATACATAATGTGCATATGCCTTCATAAAATATTCACCTTTATGAATTTAACTTTGCTGCATTCTTCAGTGTTACAGACTACTGTGAATTTGCATAAATTATTATACTGTACATTTAGGAGAATACATGTTGGAGCGCTGCCATGGAAGGACTTATAGGTAATTAGAAGGATTTTAAATCAATTTGAAATGTGCTGAGTGTTAAGAGGCTTAAACAGGTCAAATATGAGTCTTAGTTAGGAGACTTTGCTCGGAGCAGAATTTCAAACAAACTGAAGATGATTTAAAAATGACTGTGTTACGCAAGTAGAAAGTGCATCACAATAATCTAAACAGGATGTGACAAAGGCATGAGCAAGACTGAGAAAATCCTTGAATAACCCAACCAAAGCTCTGATATGACTTGGACTGAAAACCCAGTGTGACTTAAGAGATTCTGCAACTGATCTCAGTCACTCCCCATGCATCTTCACTAAGCCTCAGCAAATCTGCAACAAAGAATGGGGCAAAATCCCCAAAAATCAAATGCACCAAGCTGATACAGGCTCAAAGCTGCAATAACGGCTCGCATTGCATATAAATCCATTCAGAACTGCAACTGGGATGAGATACTCTGAGTATTTCTCCACTCACTTCAAAAAAAGTTGTCTTCACTGTTTTTTTCCTTAAAAGATCTTATTGCATATTCATATAACATCCAGTTTAATGTAATTTGCTTTGATGTATTTTGCTGAGTCGCCAACCATGAGCTACTGAAAACAATTTATATTCAGCGTTTTATTCCATACACCACAGCAGCTGCTCTAGTTCTGCATACCATATAGACAGATTTGCAAAGAGATAATCTCAGATGTCTGTCAAACGTAGTGTGTGAAAAATGAGTTTGGGTGAGTTTATTTTCCTCCTTGTACATCCTTTTACTTTATTACCAGCATTAGCATATACATTTACAGGGGGAATGTTTTTTATGCAGAGGAGTGAATCGGTGTTTTGAAATCATTAGGTTAATTTTTTTCCAAGTCGAAAGCAAAAGGTATTTATTGTTTGCAGATGGCAAAGTTGCTTCAGTGTACCACCATTTATTTTCTTTTTGACATGATGAAAAACTGTGATAATACATAACTGAAAAGAGTTTATCCAACTCTGGGGAAAAGTCCACTTGTCCATGGCTATATGGAGTATGTAATTAAACTGTCACATAGCGATACTGTCTAACAAAGTATCTTTGGAAGAAAGAGCAGTGACTGAATCAAAATGAAACTTTGTAGAACAGATTGAGCGCAAATGGTGAAAATGACGAAATGAAAGTCCAAAATATCTGGTAATTAGGAAGCTGTATTTGAACAGCATGTTGGTAACCAGAGGGAGCTAAGGTGCAGCAGCACAGATGAATATTAATGGAAATTTGATTAAACATTCCCACATCTTTAACTGAACATCCCACAGGCAAAGCGCTCACAGAACAAAACAAATGAGCCTGGCCATTTTAATTATCTATGTTCTGTTTTCTCAAACAATCCTTGTCTCTTTTTCTGCCTGATGAGAGCGCGACAACAGATGCTTTAAAGGACAGAACTAACATTAGATTTTCTGCCCCTTGGCTGACTTTCAGTTGATGTTCTCCATAGTTCACTTTACCTCTAAAACTGAGAAGTCCAAACACACTCTGCAGGATATTTGATGTGATAATTTCATATTTCACTGTTATGTCAAATATTCAATTAGAACTTTCAGAGAAGTAATGTGTTTTTCCAGTTTTTCCATTCTGCTAACGCAAGTCCTGCCAGCAGAAGCTGACCCCAGTCTAAATTGCTTGCAATCTCATCCAACAGCAAGGCCCTCTGTAAGAGCAAGGTTTACTGCCGATATTTTACAATCATATGAAAGTAAAGAGACAGGGGGGCTCTGATGGTTTTTTTTTTAAATGCATATTAGATGTGCATAGAGGTTTGCATTAAATGTATAAGCACATTGAATGCTAAAACTGAACTGATGGAGATATTAAGATACTGATGACTGATGACAAAATATGATGCTGGCTGCAGACTACACAGATACAATAAATATTTCTATTCAGACTTAGGGATTCTCAGACTTTTCCTTATTGGGATCTTTTAAAGTAGTTGTTATTTCAAGAGTTGAAGCTTTAGTTAACATTTTTTCATGAAACCATTATCCAATTATACGATCCAGGCCTGGATAGAAAGTTTGGTGGCTAACAGTTTAAGAAAACCTGTCACTTTTGTCCTAGGTTGACTTTTACTAGTTGAGTTTGCACCCACACTGACTTGTATAGTCACTAATCATAGTTTTAGTAAAGTGATTCCACCTCCTTTACCTAATTTTTATAATTTATTTCATTTTAAAGAGCAGGTAAATCACATTCAGGCAAAGTGCCTTTCAGTGAGTCAGTTGCACTGTAGTAATAACAACGGGTGAGTATTCTTTACAACATTTGTCATTCAGTCATCTGGTAAACACTGCCATCATCTCGGCGCTGCATTCCAAATTACACTGATCATCCCGAAGGGGAAGTGCAATTACAGCTCCAAACAAGGTGACTGATTGGCACAGGTGGAGACTTCATCATGCATGAAAAAGACATGTTTACTGTTGCTGCTTCGAAAAGAAAACTTGTTGATATCACATTCCTACATTTTACACTTCATTGAAATCTGGTTTCAATCTGCTGTTTTATTGATCATATTGATCAATAATCAATTATTAATAATGAACTTTTTTTCTATGATAAATCTCAATCACAATAACATTTATCATCTATTTTTGTCACTGTTCAGCGGTCAGAAGAATATCACTTACCGTACAGGAAAACAAACACTAAAAAAATTTAATAAAATTCTGCCTCAAATTCAACACACTACAGGAAAATATGCTAAAGCACTGCAGTTGCTGTAGTTTGAAGACAGTTCAGTCCACTGTCAACCCCCACAAACAATGCCCCACATTGCCTGCATCTATAAATAGGGTTACTTGGCTGCCTCCTCCATGGCTGCTGTTCTACCCTGTAGCATGGCCCACCACAGCAGTGTACAACCATCCACCAGGCTCTGATGCAGCATGCGGCACTGGTGGTCGACACCCCTGACTTACTGGATCACATCAACCTCAGACACAGATCCAAATCAGTTCTGACCTCTGGCCTGCAGGAACTTTGCAAAGACGTGGCGCTGTTTGTTTGGCAGTTTAATATCTAAATCCAAAATGTTGTTGTCATATGAGGACTGGGAAATTGATGTTTCTTGTAATCTAATGTAAAAACAACTGTGCAGGACTTGGTGCTCCCGCACATTACCCATTCTACAACTAAATATTAGGGTCAGCAAATAAAGAGGCAGATTACTGAAATTTTCTAAACATATCTGAGGAACAGCTACATGTCCCTGAGAGAAAATACAGTGGTAATAATTGACCAGTCTTAGGGATTTCTGCAGTTTATTCCAGTCACTGGCTGTAGCAAACTTGAATGAGGACTGGCCCCAAGAGGACTCCACTTTGGGGACATTTGGCAAAGTGTGACAGAACATCACAGAGCGTAACGTTTTTGATTTGAAGTTATGACTTTGGCTATGGCCAGCTAACATATAGCTAATATAGCTAATAATATATAAAACATGGTCTGCTGAGTGAGCAACAAGCTGTGTACAGTGCGCTGCATCTGTGCCCTGAATATTACTTCAATATAATCCAGCAAAAAGAAGTGGGTCAACTGGGCCATGGAGAAGTTTTGCAAAAAGGCAACCTGCCATTTGGCTCATCTTCTAGGTTCCATGGTATTTATAAAAAAATTGTTTGTTTTGTGTCATAAATATTTGATCCAATATTTAACAATAATAAGGTCATTAATAATTTCTTGAAATTAAACCAATGCCATTGGGTGGAAGGGCAAAAGTCTTGCCACCACATCAAAACAGTGGAAATAAACCTGCAG
Source organism: Seriola lalandi dorsalis (assembly GCF_002814215.2). Lineage (NCBI taxonomy): Eukaryota > Metazoa > Chordata > Actinopteri > Carangiformes > Carangidae > Seriola > Seriola lalandi. The sequence continues at coordinate 1,665,555 of NW_019524809.1, forward strand.
GTTTGGGTATTTTAACTAAACCAGAAAAAGATGTAGCACCTTGACGCAGACACTTGATGACATGCAAGGCCGATGACAGCAGATGTTCTGATTTGACACGCTGCCATCTGACAGCACAGTATCAGCCTCACAACCATAGGGAGAGGAGGGTTCACACACATGCACATAACTCTGGTCAGCGGTAATATTTCTACAAATATGAAAACAGCCTACTATTTATATTATAGATATAAAATCAGTTTGAAGTCGTTTGTTTGTTTAGAACATTTATTTATATGCTGTTAATGCTGAATTGTTCAGGAGCTTATTGGTTTTTATTACATCATTTATTTCATGTCTTGGATTGCTATGCTCTACTAAATTATTCATCAGTTAACCAGTGTTGTCTGGCTGTGACTCTCTCCACACCGCTGAGGCAATGAAGATATATACAGTAAATGCACTTATTCAGGCTGTATATTATCACATTTCACCACTACACTCAACAGAACAACAAATTTGGCATCAACCTGAAAGTTTCTCACCCCATCAGTCCTGTTCTCATGTTCGTTTGCCATTTGCGGATAGACACAGCACAGCATCAAATGGTTCTGGACAGGCTTCTTATTCAGATTAATTCTTAAGTCTGATAGATGATAGTTGCAGGTAAGAAATGTGTGTAACCTAGAGAAATATTTTAATGTCTTACTATCTCCAATAACACTCCAGTGAAGAAACTGCCTTTTACAAAGTACAGTCCAAACAAATAATGGAAATCACTGTATGTGCAGGTCTCACCTTTGACAATTGCGCCCTCTGCTGGTTTTAATCAGGAAATGAGAACCCATGATTTGCTTTTAATTATTTTTCTTTCTTGCAGTCAGCCTACTTGAACATTTGTTATGATTCACAATTATTAATATTATTTTTTTTATTCTGACATGAATGCACAATGTTAATACATCATGTGAACTAAAATAAATTACAAGAATAACACGGTCAAAGACGGAATATTAAATTTGGTGGCACATTACTCTAAAATTATCCATCGTGATGTCTGTTAGTTTCGGCAATACATAATTCCTTCACTGAGTCATCGATGACATTACTGATTTTTGTACCAAACATAAAAGGCAATACAAATGAATTTATTAACTCTCATGCCTTACATGCTGCAAACTCTTGCAAACTCTGAGGCACCAAATAAAAGCAGCAGTGCACAATGGAAATCCAATATTTCTCTAAAAAATTTAATTTAAACCTTTACTTGCAGTGATGAATCACCTATCAAGCAGCAAGTCTGTCCTTGCAAATTATTTTTGATGCTCTTAGAAAATAGAGCAGGAAACTCTAGACTTTATTAGTATTTTGACTCTGCTCTCACTCGGTTCTCCGTGGAATGTTTATACCTAGAGGCTCAAAACTTCGAGCTATTGCAAAATTTATTATAAGTCATGACAACATGACAAATAGCACTATTATCTGGTTCATCATGATGTTTATCATCGTCCATCCTATGACTGCAAAGTCATTTTAAGATTGACCTCTATAAAAGGAACTTCAAATAGAAAATATTGATTTTTTCAATATGAAATCATATAGGTCTTCCCAATTGTTCATGTGTTTTATCGAGAGAAACAGGGCAGATGCACCAGTCACATTAAATTTCTCAATTGACTCTAGAGATCTTTTGAAATTCTTTTTGCAAAAATCTAACTTACTGTAAAACTCTGATATCAGATATGTAAGTTGCTCTTCTTCATTTGGCTTTTGACAACACTAGTGGAAATTAGATTTACATCAAATCACTATTTCCCCCTAGACCATATTGTTGAAGACCACAGAATTTGCACTATAAAAATACTTTATCATGGGTTGTACTTAAAAGTAAGACACCAGTCTCTGCATAGCAAAGAAATACTTGGACGTCACATAAGCTTTAACAGTACAGACTTCTATTCGCATTAGAAGCGCAAGCACTGTGTCAGCTTTATGTTTATCTGGCAGGCTTCTCTTTGCTATCTGGTAAAAAAGCCCCCTGAAAGTGACAGATCTTGTCACACATTTGAATTTATTTAATTCATTTAATTCATCACCATCTGTCCAGTTTTTTCATGGATATAAATTCTATCATTTTATCTGCAGTAAAAAAAAATATATATATATGTGTGTGTGTGTGTGTGTGTGTGTAAGTAGTTTCTTTTGTGAATGTATCACATCACGTTTGCTGAAGTGCTATCTTAAACATTGATTCACTGGTCACAAATCAAACAACTCTAGGACCAAGTTTATGATTTTTAATATCATTCAAAAATAGTTAAAAGACAGTGAAAGTGTGGAACGTGGTCTAATAAGTGAGGTGATTTAGTCCAAGCAAGAGAATGAAAAACCATATTGTGAACATAAACATCTAAATCTTTCATTTCACTTTGGTTAAGGAGAGCTTGTGGAGATTTCTCAAACAGATAAAATATGTTGATTGAGTTAAATTCTTTGTCCATTAATGTATTTACAGTATTGTCTGTAATTAAATGTCATCCTGCAGACAGATGCAGAAGAGGTATTGAAAGTATTTTATGAACCTGAATTTACATTTGTGTTAAATTTATGTATACTGTGTCTGCACTAGATCACTATTATTCTTCTGATACGCCCACTAGCAATGTAACATGCATGTTTTTCTGATGTTTGGCTCAAACTGTTTCCACTGACTTTGTTTTCATGGCTCCTAAATCATCAACACTACCAACCTTTTGTACAAATTAAAGGGGTTTTCACTGCCTCCAGTGATTCATCTTCAGGTATCAGCTGTGCAGACTGCCTGTGGACGGTCTCACGCTGTTAGTCTGTCCCTCCTCCTCCGCTGAGTCCTCAGAACTGTTTACCACTGCAGCACTGAGAGTGTGGAGCTCTTCCAAAACAGACAGGAGTTTCTCTGGCAGGACACAGACAGGCCACTGGTCAGATCAATTATATCGGTACAAACGTTAAGACTTAAAAAAGAAAAGAAAAAGCATCTGACACATGAAGAGTTATGACACTTCTTACCGTCTGCAGGTGCTTTTGCCCCTACAGAGCGACTCCTCTCTAAAGGTTTTTGTTGTTGTTCCCTGGGAGCAGCAGAGTTTTGTGGAGCTCTTGTGTAAACTCTTGGATACCCACTCATCAGCCCTCGTTCAGCAACAGTGGCCTGGAACAGATTCAGGTCATATCAGGTCATAAAAAGAAATGAAAACAGGAAGAACATTTTTCACAACTGCCATTTGTTTTAAAGTCTTACCAGCAGCAGGTTTTCGTCCTCTTCTGTCTCCTTCAGTTGCTTATTCTCAACTTCCCTCTTTGTGTGTGCCCTCCCCAAATATTGAGTTTCTCTCATCTCATGTTTCCTTGCTGCTTCTTTCTCAAACTGCCGCAAAGTCATAACTGCAAGCGACAATACAGACAGATTAAGAGCCATTGGGAAATGTTGCTATATGCTGTGTAAACAACTCCAATCATATTAGATCACAGTCTGTGTTACAGATATGACTTCAGTCCCTTGTGTTAAGCTTCTGTGGGCTGAGGTAGCATGGTGATAATCCTGCTACCTGCTTTGGTGTGCTCTCTCCTGGCCATATTGACTTGAACCTCCATCTCTCTCAGTTTCTCAGCACAGCGGTCCTCAATCTCAGACACCCTCTCCTGCCGGGCTGAAGGGGAACAACAAATGCACCATTCCTTAATACTGTATCTCACAAATCGAAAAACAGTCTAATGCTGCACTTGTATGCATCTCAAGGGATAAACTGGATCTTATTGCAATATTGCATGTCAGCAAATGTTCATAGATGGCAAGACCTCTACAAACAGAGCTGATTGAATAAATTCCAGATTTATCAATTATTACGATGAGACCACGGTAGTGCATAACGAAAATAAATAAAGTGGCATTAGCCTAAAGGTCAGAAAAAAGACTATTTAGTTTTTAAATTATAGCTAGAGGCAAACATTTGTTGATCTTTTGTTCGAGTAAAGGCAGAGGAATGTACAGTGGAGCATACTAAGACCTGGTATTTAAAAGGAAATTAAATCCAACAGAGTGGATGTCAGCATCATTAAAGTAGGTTTTATCAGTACTTTTTAATCAACAATGGCTCACATGAGAACATGTATATGAAAGGAGACAGTCATAGTGACAAACCCACACAGAAAAGTATCACCCAAGTTTACAGTTCCTATCACCTCTCCAGAGCTTTCTAGCGACTTCAGGATCATCATTTTAGTTTTCTGACCTGCAACTTTACTGGTTTGATTTACTCACACTGCTCTCATAGCACTGTTTTCAGCCACAGCAGGTAGCTGTTTTCAGCAAAAACAGCTCCAAAACACCTGCTGTAAACTACATGTCGAGCACCAAATGGCAAAAAAACTAAGTTAGCAACTAATTGGTGAAAACAATGGAGCATTTAGCAACTAAACAGACATATATATTCCCTCAGAGCAAACTCTCCCTGAACAACTAGTCAAGGTGCTCTTGAGCATGTCACTTAATCCCCTGCTGCTCCAGTGAAGCTACCGAGCAGAGGGGAGTGGCAGACTCATCCCAGGCGTGAATATGAGGAGACTGTCATGAAGGGCATTTCTGAAAAGGAGCAGGAGTGCTCATTCTGCTTTCCCTGGATAAGTCAAGGCTGAAAAACAGTAATGCATCTTAAGGTAGCTGTTGCCTCACCCTGCTCGCTGTGTTCCTGCTGGATGAGCAGCTCAGAGCGGAGTTTTTCCAGGTTGACCTTGGTCTCCTCTAGCTGGGCCTTGATCTGCTGCAGGGTCTGCTCGGCCTTCTCTCTGCCAGCAACAGCCTGTCGGACCTCCACCCAGCTATGCTCCAGCTCCTGCTGTTGCTGCCTCTGTTTGCTTTCATCTGAGGAAGACGTACAAAGTGAACTGAGACAGATACATTGCCAAAACATGGACAGCCAACAGATGATTCATTATAATAAGTTGTCATGAGTTGTTAGGTTGCTCACATTGTTCTTTCAGATCAGCCAAAGCTTTCTCGATGAGCTCCGGGGTTCTTTTGAGCTCCTGTGTGAGCTTGTCTCTCTCTTCACACACCAAACTAAGCTCTGTCTGGAGGTTTGTGATGCTGCAGGGCAACGCAGACAAGATGGCAGAGCAAATAAAGGAACAGAAAGTCAAGGAGAGAGACTGAGACGCAGCTGCACAGTGTATTACAAAGCAAGCCAAACTCTGAACAGCCAGAAAACAACTGCTATTATTCATAGACTACTGTAATACTACACATAACTGTCATAATGTGATATATTGATACTGTATATACCAAAAAAAATCTTATTAATAACACAGTATTGATTTAAGCCATGTTAAAAACAAATGCCCTATTTCTTTGGAAATATCAATTATTTTTGGGGGGCATTTTTTCCTTTAATTCAACAGTTGCAGTGAGAGAGAGAGACAGGAAAGTGGGGGAGGGAGAGGGGGGATGACATGCAGCAAAGGGCCGTGGGTTGGATTCTAACCCAGGCTGCTGCAGCTAGGACTAAGCCTTCGTGGTATGCACTCTACTAGGTGAGCCACCAGGGTGCCCCATGAAAAAATAAAATTATATTTTATATGACCTCATACGGACAGTGTATACATAAATATACATATAATTGCAATGTGAACTGCATTAGTAGGCTTGAATTAGCCTAGTTATTGGGTTAATGGATTAAAAACTTTCCTAATTAATTCACTCCAATCTGATCAGTATGATTCATTTCATTTAATCAATTAACCAGCAAACCAACTAAAGTACTACTCTGTTTACTCTCAGCTTAAAAAATGAGGTGATTGGCTTTCTTCATTTTATATTAAAAATTGAACATTTTGAATTTGGAGGCTATTGATCAGAATAAATAAGCACTTTTAGAGACATCATTTGGTATTACTTTTGGTATTATGGAGTAAATGTCTGATCAATAAATTGAAAATATATGATGAAACCTGTGAGTAGCCTGTTTTGTCTGTTTACTGGTCTGCTGAACCTTCTGCAGAGCCACTTTCCTCATGATCAAACCTGTAAAACAAAAACATTCTAATGTAAATTATTTACCAGACATACAGATATGCAACTAAAAGTGAAACATTGCAATCATCCCGTCAACCTGTGGTATGACCTCACCTTGGATTGTCTCCACTCGTCTTTTAGCAAAAGTTAGCCGCTGGGTAAAAGTGTTGAACCTTGATTGAGCTTTGTCCACCTCTGCCACCTTGTTTTCAAATGCCAGACTGAACCTGTGAGCCACAGCCAAACTGTGTATTATCTGTGATGAAACTTACAACACTGACAAAAATAGTGGCTTTGCATTTTCCTTCTCTTCTTCTAATTTGTTTTACCTGCGCACTGCCTCTGTCAGGATTTTAAGATCCACTTCCGATTTCTGCCTCTGTGACTTTAGCTGAGAATTTTCCTTGTGAGCCTGGGCCAAGTCCTGTTTCAATGTCTGGTTAGAAAAACATATATCCATATGATAGAGTATCTTACACAAATCTATGATGATGTACAGTTTTAAGTCTTCGTGGCCAGCTGCTGTCCTTAAAACCACAACTGCTCTTGGAAACTAGCAAAATTTTCCATATAGTCAGCATACTCTGCCTGGGTAAAAATGTACAAGTGTTTATCACTTTCCTAAGCAGCCCCAAATTCATCATCGAAAAATCAGACAGCCACGTAAATCACATCACTTGCTCTGGTACTAACCTCCTTTTCCACTCTCTCCAGGTCCAGCTCAGCTATCCTGTTATCTAGACTGTGCTGGAGGACACTAGCTCGGTGCTGCTCCTGCTGGAGCTGCTGCTCCATGAATCTGAACTAAAACAGTACCACACTTTAAACACTGTTCCAAACACACTGGACATAATTGTACCATGGTATATTAACAGATCATACTTTTGAAAGGAATTCATCCTTTTCTCCTCTTAATTCAATGTCCTTTGAGCGTAGATGAATGCATAACTTGAAAACTTTTTCTCTCCAGAGCTGAATCAATTGAAGGCCTTCAGATCCATTTCTCACAAGTGGGTTTGCCGAGGTCTATTGAAACAGACACATATGTCATACACATATACAGACACAGACTCACCGCTTTAGCCAATACTCCATATGGGCATGGATAATTCGTGCCTACAAATTAACGATGATGTTTTCTGAAGCATACTGAAGCTTCTTAAAATGCATAGTTTTTTTTTTTTCCTTTCTTCCCTCAGGTATATTAACACACCACAGTGAACAGTTTTCAAAACAGTCTCTGCTCTAAAATACATCCCCATCCAAAGAACTTAAGAGTACAAGTTGTTCTCTGTTCTGCTTATCTATCTTAAGCGACCTTTTGAAGTTCCTGAAAGATGATCTGCAAAATAACCTCCATGCACTTGAAAAGTAATAAAAATGCATTCAAAAGTGGAAAAATAGTTTATATGTCACCTCTAGTTAAACTATATATATACACAACATCTCAATAGAGAGCCACAGCTGAAGTGTTCAATCAACTGAATTACTTCTGCAGGGCTTTTGTCATCCTTTCTGGAATTGTTCCATCATCAGCCTTACATACTGTGGTCTGAACATGGTGAACATAAGCACTTTCATGATCCAACAAATGCATCAACACTTAAGACTTCTTAAGACACTTAAGAGATCGTTTAGGCTAATATTATGCATCTTTATGTGAAGAACACCCACCTTCTTTACTATTTTCTCTTCCTGGAGGGCAAGTATCTCATTCACAGAGTTTAGTCTGATTGTCAAAAGTTCTGTGGTCTTCTGAAGAGCTGCTTTTTCTTTGTTCAGCCTCTACAAAATGTACAAAATTAGAATAAAGGGTGAATTATAACAATATGCATGTTAATTCAGAAATGTAATACTCATTTCCGCCACTGAAAAACAACATTCAAAAGTGTTTTCCCATGCAAGTACTTTACAGTGGACTGCTCGCAATCAATACTGTTTATAATGTCTCCACCTCAACAGCTTCATTTAATTGTTCCTTCTCTCTTTTCTCTGGGGCAAGCTGGCCGATGTAATTTCTGAGGCTGTGCAGTGTTGCAGATTGTGTCTCAAAAGCTTGTCCCATTTGGCTGAAAAATGAACAACATCCCCAAAAAAAGAATCAGTGAATCTGACAATAAATGTAGATGGATGTTTAGCTCTTTAGCAGTTATAGATTGAATGTGGCACCTTAAATGTTCTTTCAGCCCATCTCTCTCGGTAGATACCTCCATCAGAGTGCCTTTTAGCTGCAGCACTTCTGAGGTCATTGATTGAAGTCTGTCCTGTAGTTCACTGTTTGTTTTTCTTGTTGCAGCCAACTCTGCAGAGTGGGAAGCATTCAACTGTTGCAGCTGAAAGAGGAAAACAATGGACATTTTAAGACACATAAGAATAAATGATGTAATACCTTATTGATCCCCAAGGAGAAGTTCTTCTTTCACTTGTTTCCCTCCTGAGGAAGGTCAGAAAAGCACTGAGCTACGTGCTCAGATTTCAACCCAGGGATACTTCCGCAGAGCAGCTGCTTGCTGACATGGGTTCTTGGATGCTGGGCGTAGGGCATAAGAAAGGTCACCCAAATCAGTATGTACAAGATTTATGACGGTTCAAATTTAATTGTGCACACACCTCCACCTCCTGCTTCCTCTGCTTTTCCTCTAAATGTTCTGACAGTCTGAGAGACTGCTGTTTGGCCTCCTCCTCAGCCTGTAATCTGCCCATTTCAGCCTTCAGAGCAAGCTCCTGGGTTTCCTCTTTCCTCCTCTCTACATCTCTCCTCAGCCTTTTCATTTCTTCATCAGACTCTGTCTTTAGTCTTTCAAGCTGCAAGAAACAAAAATATTAAACATAAAGGAATATTTATAAGTGAAACTAATCAGAGAGAAACAAAATTAAAACTGTCAGGTGACTAAAAGGTATTATTAAGACTACAAGACTGTACTAAAAACATCAGACTACAAACTGCCAAAATTAGTTAAAATACGCCACTAACTTATGTGAACATCAGTGTCGAAACAAAATATTTTGTTGGTAAACAGCATTACCTGTGAGCTTATCCTCTCCTTCTGCACACTGCTGTGAATGAGCTCTTCTCTGATTTGACTGAGTTCAGTCTTTGCCTTATATAGTTCCTCACGAATTGCTTCCAACTCATGGCTGTGTCTGTCATGAAAAGGTTATCCCACATTAAGCTTGATCAAAACGCTTCATCATTAAACTGAAATGTTTACTTACACAGAGAAGTTCAGACTTAATTGTAAAAGGGCTTGACTGTATAATAATATAAACATATTTCCTACCTGTTCACAGTGCTGTCTCTGTCTCTGAGCTCTTCTCTGTGTCTCCCTGCACTCTCCTGCAAGGCCTCCACTTGCCCCTTAAACCTTTCAGCTTCAGCCTTGTGTTTCTCTGCCTCCAGACGCCACTCTGACTCCCATCTTGACCACTGCTCATTTCTCTCAGCAGATCTGTGTTTGAGGAAGAGGCCTATTCATGTACTCAATAATTCACCCAACTGACAGACAATAATGGTATTCCTGACTGTATAAAATGGGATACCTTGCCCTAAGATCTGACAGATGATCTACAGGGATCCTTCCTCTTATACTGTTTTCTTGTAACATCATAATCTGCTGATTTTCCATCCTCAGCTCCAAGATTTCCTGTTGGGCCTGAGTGATGGCGAGCCATGGATTGGCAGGACTGGGATCCCTTGATGGTATTGATGTTACACCTGGGTTTATCCAGGACATGGGTGGCGGTGTCCCAGTGCTTTGAATGCCTCTGTGTGCTCCAGCAGACTTGACACTCGATGCAAAATGCGATGGGGGTACCAGGTCCTCCTGGACATTTCCTACATAACATGAATGTATGTTTAAGTGCGAACATCAGCTAGACTAGTTGTGTGCTATCTTCTAAGTAGCGCCTTTTCAATAATGTTACCAAGATGACAACTTCCCTTCTCTAAATGCAGCCTCCTTTCTTGTTAATTATTAGTTAATACTAGAGCTGATAACTGCAGACTAGCTAGGTAATGCGTTAAGTTAACTAGGTTACAGCAGAAGCTAACTTCAACTAACATCATCTTGAACTCCACATTTGCTCGAAGTTACTAGCAAATATTAAAAAGCAACCAGGAGAAATAACTTACTTGAAACCGCTGATGAGGTGAAATCAGTGGGTACTATGAGTCTTTCTTTTCCCAGGTTATGTTTCTCCATACTCCACAGCGGAAATTTTGAACTTCAGCATAAAAACTCAGGGGATAGTTTGGCTTCTCTTTTAACGTTTACTCTCCCGCGAGTCACATCATTTGTCGTTGCCTTAGTTACGGCTCCCAACGGTAACCTCCGGAGCTCGCTTGGGCTATTTTCGCTAGCCAATCTATAAACGCTTAAATTACAAGTCAGTAAAATCACAAATGCCTGCACTATCCCAGAGAATTTGTATGTTTAGGAACTTAATTAAACTGAAATGATTTGTCCAACACAGCCGCCATATATTACAGCCACGCAGTGCATCACGGGAAAATGGAAGGAACATCCAAGTACATGGTCGGTCCTTTTCCCCGAGTGTTGTCTTGCAGGACGCCCCCGCCCCTTCTGCCTTAAAATCTCGCAAGAATCCTGCGTTGGCCATAGCCACTTATATCCGTTGATGCAGAGTGTTGCCTATTAAATGGGCTGTACTTCAGGACAGGGGAAATTACAAAACATTTTTTGTTGCTAGATGCTGACAATGAACAATACACACTAGAATGGATATCACAGTGGAGAGACCAAAACATACCACATGAAATTAGTACTGCTTACCTGATCTGCCTACCTGCCCTTTAGTGTTGTAGACTCCACAGATAATTGACATTCACACAACATATTGTTATACGTGGAATTAATTATGAGGAATAGGCAATACTATTTTATTCCCCTGAAAGTGGTTCAATGATGCTTTTTATTCAGACATTATTGTGATTAGTGGAAAAGGATCACTAATGCATGTTCTTTGCCTGGGACTGCCTGACCACAAAAACCCTCAAGGTTGTCTGAAAACAACACTGTTTCTGCAGAATAGCTCTTGTCTTGTAGAAAAGAGCATAGAGCATACTTTCAGTGCACCAACTAAGTGTAGGTTTGAATGGTAATTGTTGAAAATTGTCTTATGTAACTGAATTATGGGATTTAGGTGCATCCATAAATATGTTGTCCCCAATTGTAGAATTATTAGCATGTGAATAATTTATTTGCATATTTTTGACAGGTTTGTGTGTGTTTACTTTCCTCTGCATTTGTGCTGGTAATCCATAAACTAACATGGACTCACCTGCAGAAATGAAAGACTGCATCTATTGCTTGATATACAATTGGCAGTATATTCAGTATTCAGTAGGCTATATTCACTATAGCCACTATATTTTCATATATCCTGTTGTGTTACTTTCCTCTCGTATCTTCAGCAGTTGTTTCTGTTTGCTCTTAGCTACAGTATATCCTCCTCTCTACAGCTACATGACCCACTTTCCCCCTGGGGTTCATTAAAGTTTCATATAATCTAATCTATGATGGTGTATTCAAGGAACAAAGTAGAAATTTGTTTGATTCATTTACATGAATGATCACAAATATCAATACCACCTGACAATAAAATAACATAAATAAATTGATAGAGGTATTGGCTACATAAGTACCACAATAAATGACAAAAAATATATATTGCAGTTCCAAGGAAAACAATGAATGCCAGTGAAGCATCAAAGACTGTGGACCTTGAATCATATTCATATTGTAGTTGTTTGGGCAGAAAAATGGGAGTGCTGTTCATTATTTGGGCATGCTGGTATTGTATCCTTTTAGCACATGGCATACACTGCAGTAGGTCCTGAAGAGCAAAGCAGGGTAAAAGAGGGATCGGAAAGGGCCATCGGGAATCCAGTAAACAAAGACAATGCTGACCCTTATTAAAGAAAGGGGTCAGAATTAAGATGCAGCTCTGTTTCTCTGAGAGAGCCAATCAAATTCACTGCCTATAGTCTTTGAAACATGTGCATGACAGCTAAAAAGAGCATTTTGAAAAACAAATATAGCAGATTGAGACAGGTTTGTGAATTGTTACCAGAAATGTTTAATATTGCAAAATGACTCTGGATACAGGTTGCAGCAACAACAGCAAGGTAGCACAGGCATCCCATCCCTGTCCACCCCTGTATCTTCTGACTCCTCCTGAAGGATCCCAAGCAGTTAGCAAGCCGGGTGGGATATGTAATCTCTCTTCATTGTGTTGCCCCAGGATCTCCTCCCAGTTGGACATGCCAGAAATACCTCCACATGGGAGGGATTTTTTATCAAATGCCCACCACATCTCAACTGGTTCCTTTCAATTTTAGGAAGACGCAGCTCTACTTTGAGCACTTTTCAGATGTCTGAGGTCATCCTGCTTTTACTTGTGACTGTGATCTTAATCTTTCCCACACACTTGCAATCACAGAGGCCAGTTGTAAGTTAGATTTATCAGTTTTTCCCATAAAGTTCTCCCTCCACCACAGGATTATAGTCATGATAGTCAGCATTTCTGTACCCCTGCTGGAAACAGCGCCGGCTTGACCTTATTTCCCCTCCTGACACATCTGACAGTTTTCTTGAATTTCTATGAGGACAACTGAAAGGACAACTTCTCAATGGCCTCACCAAACTGAGTCCCTCCCCCTGCAGAGGAACTCGTAGGAGAAAGTCTGGTAACCCAGGCCTACAATCATGGGGCCCAGGCAGCTACAACTTGATAAAACAGCATTCAGTCACTAATCAGGACAGGTTAAGGTTATGATACATTAGGGGCCATTAGGAGAAAGTGGGGACCCTGGCAGATTGATCCCCGCCTACTTGCATTTGGCACATATAGATCAAATTCTGTAAACATGACAAAATAAAATAAATGCTGCTTGACAGATTGACATGAATTTGTTTTTGAGGCTTGTGGCACCATGGCAACAGCCCTCTTGAGTAGAAGTGCTGCTATACTCAACCCATGTCAATTCAACCCTGGTTATGAATCATTTCATTACACTGACCAAAGGACAATAGATATCGTGGCCATGGCCACAGAAGCAGTTTTTTCTTTGTCCCTAGTCACACTGATTCAGACCACACTTAGGACTTATGTGGAGAAACTGTCCATGGTGCAAATATCTGAACTGGAAATTGTGTCTTTAATTAAAATGTTTTCCTTAAATGAACTTGTTGGACTCTTTACATGCGACAAGGGTAATACTGGTCCACTTAGGTCCAACTTAATATTTGTAGATCCATAGCACCCATCTAAAACCACTGATGACCTGGAATGCATCAACTACCTGCATCTGATATTCACCCTCCATTTGCGTCTGAGCAAAAACAAAGATTGTGCCCTGCTTGAGTGACATTATGAAGGACATTTTTTTCTGTAAAAAGCTCTCCCTGCTTAGGTAACCAAGCTTGAAACAGACATCACTAAGCAGTATCTCTCTGAAGAGCTGCAAAGACAATCCCTCTGCTCTATATATACACAAAGCACAGCATCACAGCTATGGCCAGTAGGCATTTTCAAAAAAAGAAGGGCATATGTGGGGAAAATGTTTGCGCTGTCAGCAACTGTCTGGATATTGCTTCATACTGTATATATTACAGTGTATGGTTAAAGCAGATTCATATTTTCATTTAAAGAAAGTTTAGCAAACAGTCCAACAGCTGAATAATCTCAAATCCCTAAATGAAGGATGCTTATAATAAACACATGTAGAAAAATCATTCCAGTGATTGGTAGTATTTGAATTATTTTAAAAAAGAAGCAACTTTCACTTTCCTTTCCTGGACTGATTTCCTGCCACCTGTGGTCATTTTGCCGCACAGCGTTGTCCATCCATTCTGCCTCTTAAACGTGGGCCTGATGTTTAAGGGCTGTCACTGCAGGGCTCTTCAGCACTGCTATTTATTTATTTATCTATTTATTTATTCATTTAAAAAATAATAATCCTTATAGTGTTGTGACAACAGAGGTTTTAATACAGTAAATCCACATTGCATGGACTTTGCTGCAAGGAGATCAGCTTATTAGGAATCAAATTTAAAATGTATTACAAAGCAATTTTTCTGGCGTTTTCTTGTTCCACCTTATTTTACCATGGTTGTCACAATTTGCTAAAATACTTAAGCACCCCAGTTAAATGTAATGTTGGTTCTGGAAATGCACATCTTCTCTCCATGCAGGCCTGCACACCTCTTGAATAGCCACTTATTGTTCATTTGGTCAGCTGGGTTTTGCCAGAGCACAAAGCGTGTGAGTGTAAGGAGTGCTGTCTGATGTTAAGGTGGTTAGTTAATGGTTTCTAAATTGGGATTTTGTCGGTTGTTGGAGGGTGAATTTAATGCACTGGCGTATCCCGGCGGTTGCCTAGTAACGCGCTGGCAGTGGGCGCCGTAGAGAGATCTCTATGGTGGGCGCTCCATTAAAACCGTTGGCGCTCCTGACCTTGGCGTCGTGAATGCGCAAAGCACACAGACTGTGCAAAGCAGGAGATAAGAGTAAAGATCCGTGTGTTTGATACTGGAACCGGAGAAATATTTCACACACAGCCCATTGTCTTATAACGAAACTGTCTGGAATGGTATGGAGGAAATCTCGAGATGGAGCGCGTATCAGCTTCTGTAAAAGCAGGTGAGTTAACCTAATGATTCTGGGGGGTTTTTTTTTCGAGAGAAGGGACGAATCTTTGTTCAGATTCATCACTGACATCTGGGAGAATTGCTATATTTAAAGCGATTGCTGAGCGATAGACCATGTTTGAACATTTGTTGGCTCGCCAGTATTTTTTCCCATTTTATCCAGTATTACACCGTCCTAGACCTAGATTAAACAAGCTTCCCAGTCACAACGTGAGGCAGCGCACACACACTACAGCAGTTTGTCGATGCTATCTGGGCTGTGGCTTGGTTTCCTCTGTGGGTCTAGATCCTTGCATTAATTTATAAAGCACTGATCATTATGTTGAGTGCTACCTGCATGTTTTCTATGAGGCAGTCTTATCTGCATCAATCTCACCCCCTCTTTCTTTGCACTGCTAAATTGGGGGGATTTGGGGAATCCACTAAAACGGTTTTGATCCACACCAGTCGAATTACAAGGGCATTGGGAACCCAGTATGTCTGACACACTAGGCTTCTTCTCAAATGCTTTCATGTAAAGGGCCCCCAGGCTACCAGAACCTAATCGATAATGTTGTCCCAGAGATTTTTATTAGTGGTGAATTGGTGTTGAATTGTGTGCCTGTCAATGATGTAGGTGTAGAGATAGTAATGGTGGAAGTGAAACACGATTATAGCAATCATTCTAATAGGTCTGTAACTGGGATCAAGTCAGTCAAATGAGAACTGAAGTGTTTGGGTCCAGGAAACCCAGGAGACCCAGGTCTTTTGACCCAGACCACCACTGTGATGCATAAACCTCTGACTGGTGCAAAATGGTCTAATCGAATGATATGTTATGGTTATAAAACATTTTTATTTTTGAACATTTGAACACTCAGTTGTTGAGTTATTGCAGGCATTTAATTGGCAAGAAATATTTTACCCATGTTTTTTTTATTCCTCTCCTGTTGCCAGGTGTGCTGCCAGTCTAGATTGCCTAAAAACTTGCAGTATATCAAACTTGGCTGAGTGATGGCTCACTTTTATTACATGGCCCATTTGGTGTAAGCCATAAAGCTTTTATCCACATCTGTCCCATCGCAGACCATAAGTTGGGAGAATAGTCTGCAGCCCAGTTGAAGGCACTATTCAGCTTCTTTGACTGTCTGCAGTAGCTACTATCAGTAAAACAAAATGAAATACTCTAAAGGCATTAAAAAGCTACCTCAGCATTGCACCAGTGAATAAAATTAGTTGTTTGATTTGATGTCAAATAGGAAGAATATGTTGATGTATTGATGCTCATGTCATGAATACATGTGTAATTTAAAAGGAAATGCCGCTCATTTTAAGAATTCATATTATCGCTTTGATCTACAGCAGCCCCAGAGGTGTCTTTTTTTTTTTTACTGCCAGGGCTGCTTCTTAACCAAGTCTGACTGGTGATGCCCACTGTACAGCATGTTACTGCTAATTTGATAAGTGATAACCATTTCACAGCAGATTTTGGGAACAGAGGATTATTGCCTCCAAATGGAAATTCAAATCATTTATTATCAGTGTCAATTCCAAACCAGAAGATGTGCTCCATTCTACAAGAAAAAAAAAATCAGGTTCTTTGTCTTTTCCATTTTAATGTCTTAGGAGCCGTACATCATTGTCACGTAGCAGATGGAGAAGTCTTGTCCTTTTTTTGGCTATGGGCAAGTGTTAATTAATACGGGCAAAGCTGGCTCACGGCAGAGATGTACAATATTTCTACAATGAACCTCTGTGATACTACTATTTGAGACTAAATGTATCTGATTTGGTTCGCTGCATAAAAAACTGACAAACTGCAATGATGTTCATAGCAGGTAATGTGCTGCATATGTGAAACTGAGAATGAGCTGTGCCTTTATTTGTGTTTATGTTCCTGTTAGGGTAAACAAAATGTTGCAGGCAAAGAGAAAAGCCAATGCGCCACATCTGAGGTTAATTAGTTTCTCAAATTCCAAGGAAGAAATTGTCCCCCGTCTTAAACAGAAAGGTTCATCAGATTGAACGAGAGCTGTCTCGCTGCAGTGTGTCAATGCTTGAGGTAGCACTCGTCAATAAATTTGATTAATTTAACAAGGTTGTTTGTGCTTTGTTCACTGTGGAGCCAGTGAGGATCTTGTGTTAATGATATTATACTTACTGCTATCCTAGACTGTAAGGATGGAGACTGGATATATTTTGGATTACAAAGTAGTTAATTAGAAGAAGCACAGCTCAGTTTGTTCACTGTAGGGTGAATGTGTATTCTCCTGTTTACTGAAGCGTGCACACTGATGAACTAAGTAACTAGTTATCACTTGTCATCAAGTCACAGAAGCTCTGGTGACTGCAGTTGGGTTCAAACATATCATGTGTTTGCATCAAGCAGTCCAACATTAATGGGATGACTAACAGATCCAAGATCAAGGAATTCTTCCACTTAGAAATAAGATATATATGTGGATCAACAGGACTTCTTTTATGGCTTCTATTATATCTGATTTGTAAACAGCAGTATTTCCTAACACTGTGAAAAATGAAATCAGATTCCTTCTGATCATAAAAGCTGAAAGAGAAAAAACTCAACTTCCACATTCATTTCACTTCCTATCTGTACGTATTTGCTGAAAGAAGTGAAAGATGTAGACTGCAACAAATCTGACTCTTAAAAAGAAGTGTCGAAGAATCATTTTTCTCTGAACTCTAATGGTCTATTGCTGTCTCTAAGCCTGCCTCAAGTCTTTCACTTAACCTGCAATTACTCTGCTTTATGAGGAGGGTTTGGTGCTAGTGTGGTCCCATCAGACATGTTTGCTCTGTGGCCTTTCAAGTCAGCTGCTGACAGTGATGCTTATATGTAAGACACAAAAACATTCCCTATATTTGGTGTTTTTGAAATATATTGAACACTGAAATATCACAATGAAATCGAAAATTTCTCTCCAAGTGTGTCTTTTTAATCCCTAATGAGTACGTATTAACGATTTTTTCTGCTGCTGTTCACTTAGTTGCTTATACATAAGAGGTGCTTAACACCTTTTATCTTGAGATGCTTTCACAGTGTCACTTCAACATCTCAGCAGATGGGTTTTTCAGATTCCCTCCATCGCCTCCTCCACTGATACACAGAGATCAGTATTCAGTGATTTCTAGATGTAAAAGCATACATTTGCTCTTTTAAGCCAGAAATTTGTCCCAAAATGTTATTAGCATCAAAGTGTTACAGTGGATGTGCTATACTGATATTAAGTTGATATAAAAATAATATATATTTTTTTAAATCGAACTTCAATAGTTTTGAAGTTTCATTGATGATCATTTTTCTAATCGTGTCATTTCCAGATCTGTGTGCCCTGCAATGAAAAGTGGAAGTGGAGGTGGTCCATACTTGGCTGAGGTGTATCTGGATTTGATAACCATCGGAGTCAAAGGTGCAGTGAGTGATGTCTGTTTGACAGAGTCAGGACAGCAGGACTGAACAGACACTACAGTGTGCATTTGTGTTGTGCAAAGGGCACTGTCTTGCCCAGACCATGTGGCTGGCTACATTTAGAGACCATCTGTTGCCTGCACACCTGCTACATCAGCAAGGGACTGTAACCATCACCCACTGTGCTCTTCTTTGGTGGATATTATGTTCCTGCTGGTCATTCACCAAGGCAACGAGCCAGAAATTCTACCCGACAGTCACCACCCAGTTTGGGAAACTTCGAGGCCTCAGGGTTCCTGTGCCCAGCGAGGTGCTGAGGCCCGTTGATCAGTATCTAGGTGTCCCCTATGCTGCCCCACCAGTGGGTGAGAAGCGTTTCATGCCCCCAGACCAGCCCTCCTCTTGGTCAGGTATTAAGAATGCTACCCACTTCATGCCTGTGTGCCCTCAGAACATCCACAACACCGTGCCAGAGATCATGATGCCCATATGGTTCACCTATAACCTGGATACTGTAGCCACATACATTCAGGATCAGAGTGAGGACTGTTTATATCTAAACATCTACGCTCCAACAGAGGATGGTGAGTTGGTGTGGTAAAACGGACAGCAATGACTTTCCATGTCCATCGATCACTGTTATTGTGGCCCTGATGTCGTCCTGTGATAATCACATAGCATGTGTGTGACCACTGCTCATGTCATTGCTGCCACCAAGGGCTGATTTACCATCCGAAGCAATGTCACCATGGACCCACATGTTGCAATCATATTCCATTTGAAAGAACAATCATGGTCCCATTGATTAGCGGGAACTTACTCATATTTTGATGAAGACATTGCCCTGATTCCACTGAGGGTTTATAGATGCACATAGAGAGGTGTAAGTGAACATAAATGTACTGGGGTATGTGCTTGCTCTCTCACTAATAGACATTTAGTAAAATATTGCTGAGGTAAGGTGATGTTCAAGTATTGGTCCACCTAAACCAAGCAATAATTTTCAGCTGTTAAAACGATGAGTCTTGCATATTTGGCTGACAGGACACGACATCAAAGGTAATCATGAAGAATTACTTAGGTGATCGAGTAAAGCTAGCTGTCCATGTTTGTTAAAAATGATAATTTCTTTATATTTTTTTACTGAATCACTGCTTTGTTCAGACAGTGTGTCTGTTGGGGGCCAATTAGTGAGTATAGGAGTCAACTGTCTATCGCTGGCTGAATCCTTTCCTATTTTCTTATCTAATAGATCTGTGAAATGAACCAGCAAGGGGATATTTTGTGTGTCTGTGGTGAATCTGTGGATTAGCAGAACAATGTGATACCACAGCAATGCTGTATGTTCTCTAAACCCGGTGTTAACAACATCTTTCTCTAGTTCAGGTTACTTCAATCCGCCAGTTGAACAGGGTCCCTGAGAATATATTGTCTCCCTCTCAGGCATTCAGTATAATACAAAACACTCAGCATCCACAGTTTAACCGTGTTCAGCTTGTGTGTGTAACATGCCACACTTTGACTGGTTTTTCTATGGTAGCGTAGCAACAACAGATAAACAGCCTAGTTGAGAGGTAGCTGTCCAAAATGGTGCAGCCCACGTTTCATAAAGCCCCTGGTCTGAGTGCTGCCTAAAAGCCGCGTCACCCGGCACACAAACAGGTTAATTAAATTTTTACATTTGCATTCATATTTCAAAACACATAAATTAACCCATTGGTTCAACACATTTTTATTTCTTCAGACTTTGCCATTGTTTATTTAAAATACACCCCGGGCATTCTGTCACTTTATTATTTGTTTCACTGATCTGAAACCTTTGCCAGTATTCTTTTTGCCATGTCAAATTAAAGAGAGGGTTTCTAAAACTTACACTATTTAATATTTATTTATGTGGCCTGATGCCACACTCAAGTCTGAGTTTATTGATTATGCATTGATAAACCATACACCTCATATCTTCAGTAATTATCTTGCAGTGGTTTACTTGAAGAATCAGTGTGACATTTTGTGTATATATAGTTGTATAGAGAGATAAAATGAACCAAGAAAGATGTATTGCTCCAGTCAAAGCTGAGTAATGATAATTGAAATAACCAACCATTCAGAGGTAACAGTGTGTGTATTTGCATATATGCATGCACACATGCACAGTGTGCCATTTCCTACAAATATAAAAAGGAACAAGAATTTGTTTACTTGACTAAACCAGAATTACAGTACTTTTTGTTTTGTAACTCTAACTCATTTTATAATTATGTTTAATCGTGTCATACGTCTCTAAAGATTTTACATAATGTCATCTACATCTTATCAAAAAGCAACTACAGGGAAAAGTGCAACATACTGCATGTAAATGGGGTAATCTTCTTCTTGCCATTCATTCATGGATCCTTTTTCTCCAGATTCTGTCAGTTTGATTGGACCTTACATTAAATAAGAAACACAGTCAACCATGCTATTTTGAATTCTGTATTTCTTTTTTTTTTCTTTTTTTTTTTTTTTCCGTATGTGAATCCCAGGGAGCCAACACAAGAAAAAGGGGGCGGCTTTCTCACATGCTGAGACTCATATATCTGAAGGTATTTTTAAGAGCTCAAAGTCTTGCTGCATGGATTCTTTTAGTTTGAGTTTGGTGGATGAAGATCTTAAAATTGTTCGTTTTTACTTTCTTGAAGAACCATGGGGGGCTCTTTTGTTTAGAGTGGATTAAGAAAAATGTTCTTATCTGATTTCTGATTACATGAGTTTGCTGTTACTGCACCTTGTGTCTTCATTGAGCTATTTTGCAATCTTTTCTGTAAGTGCTACATCTCTGCTGGCACACACATTGATCCAGAGATTGCATGATCTACTTATCTGTCTTATTGTCCCTTTTAAAGCCAGTCATTAGTCTGTGTAACAGATTGGTTTGTAAACAACTATTTCTATAGGAAAAATAACACAGTTTCTATATTAGGTCATGCTGATAAATAACAACAGCTCGATTGGTTACTTTTCAGTTCAAGTCTACAAATGTAAAGCTTGTTTTTTTATGCCTGTGCATGCATTATATGTTGAACTGTAAAACCTATTACAGAATTTCCTCCTCAACTGAGATCAAACCACAAGTCAGATCAATAGGTTTTTTTCTCTTTCAATCTCGAATGCAAAGAAGCTCAAATATGGTACAGAGCACAAATATTCTTGGTGTAGGGCTTAAATGCACTCTAAAACTGTTGTTAATTATATTTGACCATTTTATTCATATACCCTGTGTCAGATTGTATTTACCATACATTTTCTGAATGTCATTACAGCTTCCAAACCACAGGCCTACCACTGCTTCTAAGCATCTTTTCTAAGCAGTCTTTACCCATACCTCATACTGAACAGTTGGGATCTAAAGTTTTAGAAGCAGTGCTCCATCAATTTTCCATTTCATTACTGTTGCCTCTGCAGTTGTTTGCTCAGCATGTGTGTGTGTGTTGACTTTGCAGATATAAGGGACTCTGAAGCCCGACCTGTGATGGTCTACATCCATGGAGGCTCCTATATGGAGGGCACTGGGAACATGATGGACGGCAGCGTGCTGGCCAGTTATGGGAATGTTGTTGTGGTCACGCTCAACTACAGAATTGGAATATTAGGTGATTTCAACATCTGTGTGTGGTAACTCTTCTATCCCTGTTTAATCTGAGAGAATAAACCGTAATAATGGTCATTGATTTCCACTTATGTTACCGTTATCGACCTTTAAAAAGAAGCAGACATATGACAGAAAAATGTGAAACAGTATGAGAAAATATAGGTAAAGGATATCTTGGTAGCATGGCATAGCTTGATTTGTATACAAATGTTGTCCTCGGGGGGAAAAGCGAGGTAAATACTTATCATGCCTTGTCCTTGTTGCACACAAGCTGTTTTATAGCCATTCTGAAAATGCAATTTATCTTCCTATAGATGGATTTATCTGATCTGTACAAGATTATCAGACTTTGCTGTTCTTAAAAGAAGAAATGATTTAGATACAGTATGGAGGGGGTGCAGCATTCACAAGCATTCACAAAGTCAAGAGTTTTTCATGTTTAACATTCAAAACACTATGTTGTTTAGATGAGACTAGACAAGGCAATAAGTAATAGCATCAATTGTAAGAGCACCAGTGACCTCTGTGTGGTTTTATGTAATTAATTTAAAGAAATAGCCACAGGTGAAAGATTTATTTCTTTATCCATGCTGAATGTTATGAAGTCACTTTTGCGAGAAGTGCATTCAGATTTGATGAGCAGAGCCCCGTTCACTTCCTGAGGGCCACTGCGGCTTAGAGACTATCACAAGCAGTCGACTAAAGCAGTCAAGACACTGTGGGAGAGAGCAAAGGCATATTTGCACCTGAGGGGAAACGGTGTCAGTTTATTCAGATGCCCTGCTGGGCTACAACTTTAGATCAAAGCTGTGACACACATTGTAGATCTCTATTTCAGTACTGGCTCTGATGTCTCTCTGTATATTTCAGGCTTCCTCAGTACCGGTGACCAAGCAGCAAAAGGAAACTATGGACTCCTGGACCAGATTCAAGCTCTTCGTTGGATCAGTAAGAACATCGGTTACTTTGGAGGAGACCCGGGCCGGATCACAGTCTTTGGATCTGGGATCGGCGCATCCTGCGTCAGTCTGCTAACATTGTCCCACCACTCAGAGGGTAAAAATCTGCTATTTGTAATCTAACTTATCGCTGGCATCAATAATTAATGCATTTAGTAATTAATGCACAGGAAAATACAGCAATGTAAAATCAGTGTCAAAATCCACAAACTTTTACATACAAGATAAAAAAAAAATTCTCAATCAAATTAATTTCTTATCTTAAAGATGTCAGTGTTACTTTTGGAACAATCTTTTTTAATCATTCTGGAATGTTGTTCTCATTCTGGAATGTTGTTTCAAGTGCAGCTCTAAATGGTCTTTCCAAGAGATGAAGTGTTATGATATGGGAATGGGGTAAAGGGGGTATTTGTTAAGTAAGTGATTGCTTTTGTTCCCCTCTACTCAATCTAATCAGCCTAAAAGCTTTGCCTCTTAAAATGTGAAACTCTTAAAGAAACCTACTGGCATTATAAAGTTTTCAGCATGTCATCACGTTCACCTATTCTGTCAGTTTTTTCGACTGATTAATATTTCAGTCTCTCAGTGTCATTATTTTTACCCTTGTTTACCTACCTGCACGGTGCGGAAAAAATATCAAGATTACCATTGATTTTGGTGTATTGGTCTTCCGCTATTGTAAAATCTTGAGTGAATGCATTGTTTCACCAAAGACTAGCTTTGTGTGCAGATGAAGCAGGATCCTAAAGTGATACGTTGTTTTTTCCCCACAAATATGTGTAGAAGGTGTCTTAATTGAAAATGGGATATTCTCATATCATCAACTGCTGTAAGATTATTTTAAAATGACAACATAAATCAAGGTATTTTTAATTATATACAAATATATATACAAAATCCACAGGCAACTGGTAGCTGATATCCACTGAAAAATAAAATAGGTAACATTAAAACATGCCATTTGAACACCTATCCAATGCTCCTTGTAAGAATCAAAGATGTGTATTTCAATAGGGGTGGCCCACTGGGAATTTAACCTCTTATCTTTGTGGTATTATTGCTCTGGTCATCCCATTGATGCTGGACAGAATCACAGGAAGGGCAGAAATTGTGTGTTTTTATCAATGCCAGGGAGGCTGCGGCAACTGTCCTTTGTGAGGTTTGTCTTTGATGCCCTAGCCGGGCTGCAGCAAATGCACAAAGATCTCCGGCTGTCTTTGAAGTAGACTAGCTAGCTGCTGCCCTAAAAAAAATTGAAATAAATGACAGCAAAGGAGGGAGAAAGTGACACTGTCCTTGCACTCTTTTTCCAGAGACTGCAATGCCTTAACCTCAGCAGAGTATTTTTTGAGTTGATACATATCACTTGTCATTTTTAGTTTTAGATACAAACTCCCTAGAGACAGAGGTGACGCACTGCATATAAACAATTCAACAGAGCAGCGTGTTGACTGTATCAACATTGAAGGATCAGAGTTACTGCATATTCAGCTCTCTGCACAGACCCTCCACTGCACAGTTGGCATCAGCAGTCTATGTGTATGCTATGCAGCTTGTTAGACACACAGTTTTAACGATTCTACCATTACTGTACGTCTGCCAGTAACTAGTGTAGAGTAACCTACCTCTCCACCTCTGCACAGAAACAATGCAGCAAATTGATCATTAATTTGACATGTATTCACCCTCATCTGCATATAGCAATGCCACCACATGAAACAAATAAGAGGATCAACAGAGAAAAGCAAGTTTTTTTCATCATTATAACAACAATAGATGGGACCAAGTAGACATTATTGAAATGAACTGGTAATAGGATACCAGTTCATTCCTTCTCCCAGCTGCTTCACTGAGCAGCTTCTCATCAGCAAGGTTCAACTATCTGGCCTGTACACTCTCTGTACTGCTTTATATCCCCGGCTAGTATGCCAAGTGCATCACATGTAGGCTTGTTTGCTTTTGTCTACTTAAATTTTGTGTGGCAACAAACTATTCAATTCTTAATAGAATTTGCTTAGGGTAGTTCATAATGCTATTAATTGTAATGATTTTGTGGGGTTAAATACTAACTGCTATTCTTTGGACCTTTGTCCTTCGTCTTTTTGTTCTGAATTTTGTGTCCCAAGGTTTATTCCACAGAGCCATCATCCAGAGCGGTTCAGCTCTGTCCAGCTGGGCTGTCAACTACCAGCCAGTCAAGTACACTCGAATGCTGGCCGAAAGGGTTGGCTGCAACGTGCTGGATACCGTGGACATGGTCTCCTGCCTGCAGAAGAAGAGTGCTAAGGAGCTGGTGGAGCAAGACATCCAGGCTGCGCGATACCGCGTGGCTTTTGGCCCTGTCATTGACGGTGACGTCATCCCAGACGACCCCGAGATCCTGATGGAGCAGGGCGAGTTCCTTAACTATGACATAATGCTGGGGGTTAACCAAGGAGAGGGATTGCGCTTTGTGGAGAATGTGATGGACCTGGAGGACGGTGTGTCCGGCAGCGACTTTGACTTTGCTGTGTCAGACTTTGTGGACAGTTTGTACGGCTACCCAGAAGGGAAAGACACACTGAGGGAGACGATTAAATTCATGTACACAGACTGGGCTGACAAGGACAACCCAGAAACAAGGAGGAAGACCCTGGTGGCTCTATTCACCGACCACCAATGGGTGGAGCCCTCAGTGGTGACGGCTGACCTACATGCCCGCTACGGCTCTCCCACGTACTTCTACGCCTTCTACCACCACTGCCAGAGCCTCATGAAGCCTGTGTGGTCAGACTCAGCGCACGGAGATGAGGTGCCTTATGTGTTCGGCATCCCCATGGTGGGCCCAACGGATCTTTTCCCCTGTAACTTCTCTAGGAATGACATCATGCTCAGCGCTGTGGTTATGACTTATTGGACCAACTTTGCCAAAAGTGGGTGAGTAACAGCAAATCCAAAGTACAAAGTACATGAATATGCCTTAGATACACAGTTACCATGCATTAGAATCTCGTGCAGCATCTCATTTTGCATTCTAGTCGTGGCTTAGAGATGGTCAGAGTGTGGGGGTATAACATAACTGGCCTTACTTGTGCAGAGCTGATTTGTGTTGAGATGTTAAACTTCTGTCTACATTTACCCTTCTTTTATCACCCTGATTAAAGTACTGTAGGATTCAGCCTTAAGTAGTTCCTCCTAATTAAGTGCAGCCTGAACTCCCACTGCCACGTCTTCTAGCCTTTTCTCCTTTGTTAGTCCATAAGAACTTGCACATGAAAAGTGGTGCTTCAGCTTTTGCCAATTAATATCAATTCCTTAACAAACATCGAACGTCTATAAATTGTCATGTCTAACTGTATGTTATGTGTGCTTCCACTTGCTCTAACTGGTTTGACGAAACTATGTGTGTGAAAAACAGCTTAATTTTCCCCCCATACTTTTGACAAAAATAAGTATCCAATGCCAAATGCTAAAAAAACAGGTTATGCTCCACTGTCTAGTTACATTTACTGAGAAAACTGCCGACTACACACAATTCTGCACACGCAATGTAATGAAAGCTGTGTCTTTTTAAATGCCAAGTTGTCTCTTTTTTAAAGAGCCAGTGTTGTGTTTAGGCTTCTGTGAAATGTCTCTTTATACACATTTTTATACACAAATTTTCCAGTAGTGCTGAGATTGAAAAGTGGCTGTCCCTCAAATTTTCCTCACTTTTGGCATACTTCCTAAAGGTGATGGATCTTAAAATTTACAGCTTAATTCACATAAATGTTTAAAGCAGTTCTTCACTGTTTAGCAGAAAGGTTACGTTATAGAGAAAGTTTGAAGACGCAGTTCAGATATACTCCATAAACCTTGCCCGACATTACTCTGAGTTGTGATTTCAAGTAGGTTTTGTACAAATAATCAGCACAGAAATATATAATGTATATACTGTATATCCATGTTTGCTTGGAATACATAATATTCATACACTGGTACCAAAT
Organism: Seriola lalandi dorsalis; assembly: GCF_002814215.2. Lineage (NCBI taxonomy): Eukaryota > Metazoa > Chordata > Actinopteri > Carangiformes > Carangidae > Seriola > Seriola lalandi. The sequence continues at coordinate 1,692,216 of NW_019524809.1, forward strand.
AATAGTGTCTTCATTGAAGGTACTGTATAGATTTGAGTATGAAGTATTCAAGTCACTGGTCAGAGATGAACTCTTGACTGTGGAGATTTCTTTCCTTCTGGCTGGTCTAGCATTTATTTGTAGCACAAAAATGTATCCATCTATGTATCTACAGCATCTTCTATGTATCTAACTATAGGTTTCTTTTAGATACATGTGATATACAGTATGTATTTTGGATAATAATTAGAAGCAGTGACATTTTAAAGTATTCTAAGAAACGAAACACTTTTCCAGCTTGATCACGTTTTCCAGTTTTCAGTAAATGAGAGTTATTGAGTGTTATTCAAGATGTTGACCTTATATTACACGTACACTGACCCAGCGCTGAAAAAGCATCCTGTTGAAAGTAACAACAGAGTAAAACTCAACAGCTCTCCATCTGACACCTTCTTTTACCATTTATCATAGAGCAACAAAGATTTGCTGTGCGTTTTTGAGAATAAGCAATACGTATTATACGTGAGTTGCACTGTAGTGACGACTTCGTTGTTAGCTCACTCAGTTTACCTGCATACTGAATGCACAGCCGCAATGACTCTTTGTTCATGATGACCCTGGCAGTCAGAAAGACAGCACAGGTCACTGTAGGCTGCTGTGTAGTGTCAGTGTAGGAATGAGGGAATGCTGAGCCCTTGAGGAGAGATGGTGATATTACATTGTGTTGACCTCCTTTTTTGCCCTTATATTGATGAAATTCTTCTGTTTCCATATGTATTTCCAATGGCAAAATTGCATTTATAGTATGTCTGGGCAATGTGGTTGAAATCATTAATGTAGATGTTTTCTGATAGCAATATGGTATGGCAAACATAAGCAAAATCGCAGCATCCAGCTAACTAATGTTCCGTGCATGGAACTGTGTACCACTGTGTGTAGAATCTTGTTAGCTTGTTCTGGATCATTCATTTGGACAACAAAATTTCTACATTGATAACTCGATAAGATCATTTCATCGCAATATGATTCTGCTGAAAGTGGATATATGTATTGATTTATCAACAAACCATAAGACAAAGTTTTCTTTCAACACAGTTATTTTTTGTGACCCAAGTTTTCTATGATGTGTCTGTAGGGATCCTAACAAGCCAGTGCCACAGGACACCAAGTTCATCCACACCAAGGCCAACCGCTTTGAGGAGGTGGCCTGGTCTAAGTACGACCCCTATGACCAGCTGTACTTGCACATTGGCCTAAAGCCTCGTATCCGCGATCACTACCGCGCCACCAAGGTGGCCTTCTGGAAACACCTGGTGCCCCATCTCTACAACCTCCACGACATGTTCCATTACTCCTCTACCACCACCAAGGTCACCCCGCTGGATCCCACCCAATCCAATGGCAAAAAGTCTGGCAGCACAGGGCGTCCTCCTGTATCCACTGCTCACAGTGACGGGGAAGGGGGGAGGGAGATGGGTCCTCTAATCATGCCGAACCCGAGAGATTACTCCACAGAGCTCAGCGTCACTATTGCTGTAGGGGCATCATTGCTCTTTCTCAACGTCCTGGCCTTCGCTGCTCTGTACTACCGAAAGGACAAGCGCAGTCGTCAGGACACGTCGCAGCAGCCCAGTCCCCAGCGAGACAGCAAAGGCAACAACGTGAGCCACACCACCACTGTAGACGAGACCCTGTCATCCCAGCAAAGGAACCAGTGTGAGGCCCTTCACAATCCTCTTCACGTCTCACCCAGCTTAGACTACTCACTTACCCAGCGCCGCTCCCCTGATGACATCCCTCTGATGACCCCCAACAACATCACCATGATCCCCAACTCCCTGATGGGCCTCTCCAACATGAGTCCGTACAGCACCTTCCCGGCTGGTTACAGCTCTGCAGGCCTGCCCAGCACCCACTCTACCACACGGGTATAACCTGGCAGGAGATGGAGATTAGAAATGTGACGTACGTAAAACATGGAAATGTAAAGCTGTATTTAGGATGTGTAGGTAAAATAGGATTGATTATGTTTGTTCTGTCTTTTCCAAAGGTGTACAACCGCCAACATCCTGCCTTTGCTCTCTCATAATAGGAAGTCTAACTGCAGAGTCATTTTATAATACTCATTTTAAAAGGCAGTTAAAAAGAAAAAAGTGCATTTCATTTTCCACTTTGGCTTTTTTGGAACTTTACCTAGCAAGAACTTAATATAATGTTTATACAGTTGGATTTGTATGGAAAGCTTTTTCTTACTCTGTGATATCTATTTTGATCTCGAGGAACGAAGTGACATTACAACTCGTGGTGGACAGAGATGAGATCTGGGAAAAGCCGAAAGCAGTATTATTATTACTATTATCGAGCTATTTTATACATATTTCTCATGGTACATTGCTTATTATGAAAATGTATTTTTACTGCAATTACTTTAAAATGCCTTGTAACTCGCTCACATAAGAAATTACTGTGGAATCATATCAACAGTGGATTGAAATGTTACTCGGATACTGGTCACACGTGGTAAAAATGTCCAACATATTTCTACCCGGTAGTGCAAAATATAGCACCCCTGTGTGTGTGTGTGTGTGTGTGTGTGTGTGTGTGTGTGTGTGTGTGTGTGTGTGTGTGTGTGGGTGTGGGTGACAAGTACGCTACAAAAATGTAAATTAGGCAATATTTGAAGTAAACAATTCAGTTTTGCATATGTAGTGCTGTGTAAACTATTGTAGTCTATTTGAGTATCCTTGCTATATTTTTTTTTTTTCACGTGTCCATAAATTTTGCTTAATACATTGTAGGACTATAACTAATGCTTCACGTTCAAAAGAGAATCGCTTGAGATGTGTTTTCCTACTCATGGTTCTTTTGGCTTGGCTTGTTTGTACAGAATAAACTTAGACCAACATTTTATTTGTCGTTTGTTTATGAAAACTGTAAGGTCTTCAGAAAGATAACTGTAATTACATTGTAACTGTATGTATATCAATTCAATTATTCACATTTAAAGAGGAGTTTTCTGAAACTTACAGATTGTGGTTTGGACCCCATGCATACCAAGTTATATCCAGGGGTCATCCTTTACTGAATGGAAACGATGGACATCAAGCTTTAAGATTTGATTCCTTTGAACCTATCATAATGTTGTTTAATCTAAATGAGACAACTATTAAAAGATTTTTCGAACTAAAGATGAGTCTTGTCAAAAGGTGGGATTTGATCAGCATTTACATGGGTAATGCAGGCATAATAAGTGTCTGTAATGTGTCCTTAAAGTCTACCGTTTCAAGTGATAATCAAAAATTGTGTGAAATGTAGTCCTCAGCTATTCAGTGTCTGGGTCAGGGTTAACCTGAGAGTTTGGGTTAAAGGGGAACTCCACCAATTTAACACATCGTGCTCTGTTTGCAGGTCTTTGGAAGTACTACTGCAAATGTGAAAAAAAGTTTTATAGAGGAAGAAGTTTTATAAAGCTTTTTTTGTGGCTCTAGAGGAAGCTGCATAGAATATAAATTGGTTGGGACTGAAGACTAAGTCTGAAAACGAAAAAATTAGAAAGAAGTGAGCCTACCAGACCTTTGTACCAGACCTCCTCATCTCTGCCTGAGGCTAGCAGCTCAAGGCTACATCAGCCACTACTAGCATAACACACTCGAATGTCCAATCAAGCCGTCAGTGGTTATGTTGCATAAAAAAATATGCAATCCCTGGTTCTGCTGCATCAATTTTGACATGTCTATTGTGAGTCCAGCAATGAGTGTAATTCTAAATTGGTGGAGTACTCTTTTAGTTTAACAGAATCAGGTTGGGTTTATTTTGGGAATGAAATTGAGTTGGTTCAGGTTTAGTTTAGTGTTGGCATTAAAGGAGCTATTTGTAAGTTCTGTTAACGCTATGTAGCCAATGGCATTAACAGCTGTTTACTTACCAGTCTAGAGCTTCAGCCATCGTTGCATTTATAAGACAAGAGGTTAAAATACGCTCTCAGCTCCTTTAAAGCAAGACTGATTCATTTTTGAAAAAGAAATTACACATTCTTCCTTTTACTAAAATAATAAATAGAATTCATAAGAAATGTAGGGAACCCTTCATACTTTCAAAGGTTTTACCACTACAGTCTTGCTTGGTCTGGTATGACCAGCATCTTATGGTGGCTTAGGTTTGCTAACATTAGCAAACTTTTCAAAGGATAACGCTGTGTAACTGACAGATATTCTGAGGCATCCCAGATGGTTGGTGTTGGTTTTTGTCCACTTTGATACAAGACTCAAGATAAAACAATGCCCATTTTCACTTCCTTACATCTGTCAGGTCAGGGCCATTATTGGAGTGATATTTTGTTGTCTGAATCCTACATATGGCTATCAGACAGACGTGCACCAAGCAGCCACTGACACTGATGAACGTACACTATTGGTCAAATTATTGTATGGTCATGGTGACTTCACTTTCCAAACCCCGCTGTGTTTCTCCATCTTACTTGCTCGTCACTTATAATTTTATGTGCACCTACCTCCAGCAACACCACAGTCCTCTTTTTCCATCTTCCCTTAATCTTCTTCTAACTGCTATTGCTGTGCTCCCCCTGCTGTTTTGGGTTTTATCTTTGAAAACACTGAAACCCATGACTGGTTGCAGATTTCCAGGTTTCAAACACACAGCCAACAGAGTCTGAGATTATCATAAAAGACAATCAACACACGCAAGCAAGTAAACACCCTGGTGGAGAAGAGCTCGATACTTATTTAATCATGCGGTAAAACAAATAATTTAGGCATACACCTCGGGAGGTCATTGCCATTGAATACATTTCTGACTGAGCCTGACATGTTTTTGCCCTCCAAGTAGTTGTTTGTTTGTTTGATGGCTGTTTGTTCTTTTGCCACAAGATAACATAACACACGATATCATAACAGAGATAGGAGATGGTGCAAATATTTTTACAGGGCTTCCTCCACCCTTGTATCAACATATGCATATTACCATGTTTAGTGCGTAAATATTGGCGAGTGTATCGACCACACAGCAAACAATTAACAAAATGACTCACAGACAGATCACTGTGCCCTATCACATACGTATACTGCAAACACAGTCACATACAATGCATTGATATATAGTACCCTCACAATGCTGCCACTGCTGTCCATGGTGCTGACCATGATATAGGCACAATTTTCTATTGATTATGCAAAATATACTTTGATATATGCATCCTGATAGCAATTGCTACTTAGCTGAAAGCTTGTAGAATAATGTGCAATCAGTTCATACATTATCTAATGACTGTTTGGCAGTCTTATTAAGTATTACCCAATAATTCATCATCCGAGCAGCTCACATCCCTGACCACCATCTGCATCTCTTTTTGTGGAATATAGTTTATTTATAAGTTCTCTTTTTATGTCACCCAAGCAAGCGAGCCTCTAAAACTTATCCTCCTACTTCATCCTGCCCTTTGATTGTCAACATTATTTCTTATTCACATCTCACAAGTAGAGCTGACAGCCATTATACACATTCACATATAGTACAAAGGTTAATTAATGCCTCTCATCTCTTTCACTCTCTCTCACTCTCTCTTGGTTTTACCAGAGATTTCAAAGGCATGATTCCTCTGCACTCTTCACTTTCAGCTTAACAAAGCCAGTGTCATTAATCCTTTCTACATACTAATTACTTGATCTGTTATTGCTCAGGATAGCTCAGGAAGACTGGAACTCAAACCAAACAATTTACAACAACACAAAGCTATTATTTTTTTAACCCACCATCTAAAAAGGAGTGAATTTATGTTCAACAATAGATCAGTCCCTCAGATGTTGTCATGTTTGAAGAGACCTGATGATTATCACATGAATGATTATCTTTAGCCCAGTTGATAAAATGGCAGTGTTTCTATTGCTCCCAAAATAAACTCAGGGTTTGTGATGGTAACTTACAAAGAGTCTGTTACAAATATTGTTAGCATTTAATTTAAATCTATAAAGTAATACAATGTAATATAATGATATTATTATTAATGTCTCTTTTCATGTGCAGTTGTTTGTCATGGGTGTAAAATGGTAAGCAAAAATAGGATGAGGGCTTCTCCAAATAAAAGTGGTGTTTTCTCCTGCTCCACACTGGCTCCTTTGTGCTGAACCCAGCTTTGACATCAACTGGGTCAAACTTGAGGGAGGGAGGGAAGGAGGGCAGCAGCTGGACCCGACCGTCAATGTCACCCTTGTTAGTCAACTTCATCAATGTCAGTCACTGGCGCTCCGATTTATTTCGCTCTTTTGTCTGTGCATACCTCTTATCTGTGTGCGTTTCTAAAGATGCTGCTCCGAGGACCCTCAGAGATGTTTATTGTGTCGTGCTGACATGTAGCGTGTGTGTGTAGATAAACAACACGTGCATGTTGGTGATAAACAGATGAACTATTGAATGTTAATGAAACACCGTGATCCCTACAAATGAATGTGCACAACAATTTAAGAATTCTGTGGTGAGAACATTAAAATTAGTGGATACTAGTGTAAGTTAATTTGCATTGTGTAAATTAAATTAAAGAAAACAGAACACTTTCATCTTTCATCTGTAAAAATGAAATGAAAATTACTTTAGATTTGTATATGAATTAAATTCATATACTTTGTGGCTGATATACTGTATGCAAAAACTCACATTCCCACTAAATTACCCAAAAAATAGATATAGTATAATCAAAGGTATTCACAAGTATTAGTGAGAACAGTTAAACTACATTAAAATTCACCGAATACAAAGAAAAAAAGTTCATGTTAGAATTTATGACCCACTCTCTGTCCCCACTCCTGAACCCATTGCTCCATAAATAATGACTGGCAGCTGAAATGGGACTTTGTGACTTTAAGATGTGACTCGGGGAGATGTGGTCTATCTATTGTTGATGAGACAAAAGCGCGAGTCAGATTCATATAGGAGTGGCGGGGAATAACTTCTCATATCCTCATATCACAGTCACAAAGCCACCCAGCAAAACTTCAATAACCCCACACTTCTTTCTGGACATGGGTGAGTGCATAGAATTTTTAATAACTCTTATCATCTATTATTAATGTGATTTGAAAATGTGAATTTCAATAACTTACTAACGTTGCTTTTAATATGTCCTTTCTGTCTTTTGACATCATGTTGACCTCATGCACTGTGGGCAAGATTTGCTGCAAATTAACCCTGTGTTTTCATTTATTAAAAGTATTTTGAAATCCACATATGGATTATTGATCATTTTATATGGATTGAATGGATTATTGACCATCACTGATTCACTGTTTGCCCTTGTTCTTAATATACAACATAGTTTAAGACTTAATGAGGATTTCAGAAGAAGGAGGTAATTTCAGAAGATTACCTCCCCTGACCCTTTTAACCATAAACTAGACTGGAATCTGAGTGGCTGACAAAGATGGATAGAGACTCTCATCATGCCAAGGTCATGCCAGGTCACTCATGTGAAAGAGGTCAGAAACTCCCACATGTGCCACTGGCATAAATTAGCAACTTTCCATGAGAACTGCGGACCCAAACAACTTGTGCCAACATTTGTTTCTCACTGACAAACAACTTGTACTTTAACTTTCATACATTTTTAAACAGCTTTGCCATCATGGTTGATTATCTGGTATCTACTGTGAAATGCTCAGATACCTTTTGCACTGACTTGAGATAGAGGTTATGATGGCCTGTATCACTCTATCACTGCATCACTGTTGCAGCAGGGCACAGCTGAAGCGTGGGCGTCTGCAGGCACTATCATTTTTGGGACTCAGTCTTCCTGCTGTTGCTATTTATACTTTAGTGGCAGTTTGTTTAACTCACAGCCTGTGTTCCTCCAACTAAAATCCTATCATTTGTGATTTTCAGAAATGATTTGTCACACTGATATAATCACCTAAGGCACTTAAGAATTTCACAATGTGTAATCGTAGTTTTGAGTGGGGTTGTTTTGTTGTTGTTGTTGTTGTTGTTGTTGTTGTTGTTGTTGTTGTGAAGATATTCAAATTGCCCCTCTCGTTCATTATGCTTCCACCCACTCTTTGAACACTTGAACTCAGCCCCCGCCGGCATTGACACTCAGTGCCATGGTACCAGTCTCAGCCAGCTGTGGATGGAGGATGGCCTGAGTAGTGACATTGCCAGTGGTGTTAAGACGATCCTGGTGACCCCCCTGTCAGCACATACTACTGTGTATGTGTGTATTGTGGCACTATGGTCTTTGTTTGTTTGACATCGCTGCCCTTTGTTCCCCCCCTAATCGTGGCAAAGACAAAGGATATTGTATTTGCAGCCACAAAGAGAAGCTCTTTCCTCAGGGCCCTGAAGCCAGTGTTTCACCACCATCTCTCGCTCGCCTGGTGACGCCAGTAACCTCTGGAGAAAGAGGGCTGGACCTGAGTTAGTAGGGGTTCAGCTGTGAGGTGCTGGTACGAGCAGAGGAGCTTTCACATACGGATGAAATCAGCGCAGAGAGGCTTATTTTACAGTAGCAATACCTTGTAGGCAGCATTGTACATCACTGGTTGGCACTGGGATCTTTCTTGTTGTGGAGTACACGATCAGAAGCAGCAAATGTTTCCGGTCAGGCAGCCTTGGCTTTGCAAAGCCTTAGGTGCTTTCCTCTATCCCATTTCTGCCAATGCATTTATTAACACTCTGGATATTTGCTACCTGCTTCAACAGCACAGCTTACACTTGAAGAAGTGCATGATATTGTCGTGAAGTCAGTGGTGACTGTTTTGTTTGGACGCTTTATTGGGAATCGCTGCTTGAACTCTTGTTTATCCCTGCTGTCTAATTTTTTTTCTGTTGCTTTTTTGCCTGTTGGTGGAGCTTGGTGTGTGCTCATGGATTTGCAGACAGAGCAAGGCCTTTTTCATAACTCCCTGACAGGGTGAAAGGGTTCCCCACCGTGGCATAGATGTGTTGTGTGGTAATATGTGCGGTGTGTGCCGCCTGTGTGCTGATATATTATGCCCCCTCAGGTTGTTATGATTGCTGTATCCGGTGCATTGGGGCAGTGCCCTACCCATCCCTGGTGGCCACCTTGCTGTGCTATGCTGGCATGGCGTTATTTTGTGGCTGTGGGCACGAAGCTTTGGCCCAGACCGAAGTCCTCGTCTCGACTTACTTCGCCCGCAACATTCAGGACTATGAGGTCATGGCCTCCTTGTGAGTGATACTGCATTAAATTCTCTAAAATTGTGATTTCTGACCTCTCAAGAATGTCTTCATTTCAACTGTCTGACTGATTTCTCCCTGTGACTATCTCAGTATCAAATATTTCCAGTATGTGATCTATGGCCTGGCATCATTTTTCTTCCTCTACGGCATCCTGCTGCTCGCTGAGGGCTTCTACACCACAAGCGCTGTTAAGCAGACCTTCGGTGAATTCAGGAGCACCCAATGTGGCCGCTGCCTCAGCCTGACGGTAATGGGGGAGGGAGAGTGGGGGAGGAGATAAAGGGGGAGTGGAAATATGACATCAGGCCATTACTAAAATTCTGAATTCTGGTTTGTTTTAGCTCCTAACCTCAATGAAATGCTCTGTGTTTCTACCATTTCTACACAGAACCGTGAATTATGGTTGATAGCTGATTTAATGACAGCACATTTATCATACTGAGACTTGAGTTTCCACGCCACATTTCTCTGACCTTATGTGCTGCACTTATTTTCTCAACAGTTTATCATAGTGACGTACATCTTGGCCTTCATCTGGCTGGCAGTGTTTGCCTTCACTGCTATCCCAGTCTTCTTCTTGTTCAACATGGAGCAGACCTGCCACAACATCAACATCCTGGCTGAAACAACCCCCAGCATTAATCAACATGGCTGGATTTGCATGGACGCCAGGCAGTATGGTGCGTTGTTCTTATAATGAGTGACCACATGTCCACCTGATGAGAATGTTAATGTGTCCTTGAAAGCAATGAATTAATCATTGGGGAGCGGATGCAAAACTGCTTGTTGAATTAGTTATGAAATAATTAAGATAACTATGCCTTTATGTTTATTTTGTTACTTGTGGTTCTGTGATGTGTTGTGTACAAGCAGGAACTTAAATGCTTCACAACTCATCATCATTCAGCAATAGTAAGAGATACATCACTTACGTCATGTCTTCATTTAAGGTCTTCTTCCCTGGAATGCGATGCCTGGCAAGGCTTGTGGAATGACCTTGGCATCTATTTGCAAAACCAGCGAAGTGAGTAGAAGAATCCAATATCCAATATTCAGTATTTTATGTCAGCATCTTCACAGTAAAATTAGTCTGCAACGTACAATCAATTCTAAATTATTAATGCGTGTGTGAGTATTTTGTACAAAGGAATGATGCAAACAAACAAGGGACTGGTTCAATTCTCTGAATATATATTAAACAGACCTGTGTTTCTTATATCTTACAGTTCTACGTCACCTATGACTTGTTCATAGCTGCATTTGCTGGTGCTGGAGTCACTCTTTTAGCACTGGTGAGCAATACTTTTCTGGTCAGGATAATACCAGCAACATTTAAAGCATCAGCTCACCCAAATTATAACAAAGAGATATTTTGTGGTATTTAGCAATCCAGATAGTTTTGGTTTTATTTGGTCACATTTCATAATGTCTATCTCTGAGATTTTGGCTGTCACCCAAAGACAATGTAAGAAATTTAGTTTATGGTGTTTTAAGTAGCTTTAAAAAATAACTCAACACCTCTCTCCAAAAACAATGTCCATGTCTATGATCCACAGGCCTTGCTCTGGAGAGTTTTAACACAACTTTCTACTGAGCAAATAGTTCCTATGAACAGGGGTCTCAGCAAAGTATGTGGATTATCTGACAACAGGGATGTTGTCTTAGTTCCCATTGTGATCACCGCAAACCCTATCTGAAACCCAAACTTCCTGTACAGCTAGACACCACTATTTTTTTTTTTATCATTTGGATGAACTGACCCTTTAAAAAGATGATTTTTTTTTTAACCTTTGTAGTGGAGCCAAATGAATGTTACCAGTTTGCCTGTCCATGCTTTTTAATATTATCCCAGCACGTATGTGCAAACCACATTTTTCATCGTTTTTTGCGTTGTCTTCTTTGCAGTTTCTGTATCTGGTTCCTACAACCTACAACTATGCAGTCTTGCGGTTTCTGGGCAGGAAAGGAATCCGCTAAGTACAACATCTCCATCCCAGTCAGCCCAATCTTCTGGCTTTAAGAACGCTTGATTTCCATTCATTCTCTTGGGAACAGCAACTTTCAAACCTGGATCACCTGCTACTATTTCTTTAGACCTGTCCAATAACAGACAAGTGTTTCTCATCACTGTTTTGTATGAACAACAGACAGAGAGATGAAGATGATTCACCCCCAGCAGTGAGCTCTGATCTTCTCCTCAAAACGTTCTCTCAGATGATTCTCTTCGCTTTGTTGTTCATTTTCATCTTGCAGGTTGTTTCTCTCATTTTTCCTTCCTCTGAGGCTTCATTGGTGCCGATGCTGTTGTCAGATTGTGATGTATGATGTTTCATGAATAATTAAGAGTAATGACAGCTTGCCTCGCAAATCATAACTGCCTGTACACCATTCAGTGCTTACTGATGCATACATAGGTTCTGAATATGATTTTGTTGGTGCCTCATTATTACCATCTTGTGTATCAACATTGTGTGAACTAAAGCAAGTGAAGCTGAACGTACCAAAGTTCTCTGCAAAGGTTAAATGTGTCCTCCCATCTCCCTGTTTGCTTTCGCTTACAATAGATGCACTTTGCATTCCCTCATAATGCATTTTTGCTTTGTTTAAATCCCAATGTGTAGGGGGGGAAACAATATTTGTATGCATTTCATGGAGGTTTTTCAGTTACTGCTTAAAATAAGCTGTTTTTATGTCACTGAGGTGTTGATGCTTTAATAACTTGCCTCCAAGTGTTTGATGTGTAGCCCTGCTACTTAGTGTTTGTGCTCATTTGAAATTAAGGCTTATTAAACCATTTAAATCTGAAGCATTGAACTGGGATTTTATTTTAACCTTATACAGCATCTTGCAATAAAAGCACTCTTGTTGTCCGCAAAGTATTTCATTCAAGCATTTTGGCAGTTAAAGTAATAAATAATTTGCTGCAGCCAAACCTTTTTGCAGAGTTCTTATGTCCTAAAAAACCTTTTGTAGGAAAATTGGGTCAAAAGACAGAAAACTGAGTTAAGGCAACAGTGGTGAGGTTCTCAGCCCGTACAACACATTAATCACGGTATGCTTTGAGTCTTCCAACAACATGTTTGTCCCAGTTAGGTTTCAGGCCTTGAAAGCTTTTGCAAAGCAGCCACCACAGTGGATCACTTGGTCATGCAGGAACATTGGGGTCAGCAGATCTCCCAGGACCTTAGCACACACTCCACACTGCAAAACATATCAACATTAACATTATGCAATGACAGGAGTGTGTCAATCAATATACATACGGTAAGAACAGTATCTTTCCTAACTGAAAGGACAAACCTGCAGACAGTCAGGGTGGCAGGTCACCAGAGGCTCATTGAGTGAGATCTTGATGTTTCCATCAATTACTTGGTCACAGAATGAACAAATAGCTCTGCCATCACTGCAGTAGAGAGAAAGTGAGAAAAGATTATCAGCCAATTTAATCTTCTTGTATGAATTTTGGGTCTGTTCCATGAAAATGTGTTGCACTACTACTAAAGTGTTCACTTTGTATAACTAAAATAAGGTTTGAAATTCCAATTTTGTGGTCTTTACAGTGAGATGTTACCTGGTGTACCTGGTGTCCTTCAGAGTGTGTTTGGATGGTAGCTCCTCCCTGGGCTTTTGAAACATTTCAGCGCTACAGAAGTAAGTCATCAGCAAACAATAAGATGCATTTCATAGCACAAACAAAAACATGTGAATATTATATGGAAAACAGTGGGTGTGATTGTCTGGTTTAATAAGAGCTTACTAACGTGTCGGTATCGGACTGGTTCACTTTTGACTCCTCTGAGTGGGATTGTTTTGGATCTTCCACAGGTGTAGGAACAGCTTCAGCTGTGGGCGGCTCAACATCTAATTCATCTGTCAGTTCAATGGCTCTGTCACATAACTTATCTGCTCCAGTGTCTGAAGCAGGTTCAAGAGCATCCTCGATGCTCAACTCCATCACACCAACTGCTGAATTCTCAGATGCTGGCTCAGCACTTTGTTCGACAACAGTGTTATTAACAGGCTGGATTTCACACTCAATTACCTCTTCAGAGCTGACCTTTAAATCCGGTTCTGTTGGAGCTGCAGACTCAACTTCAGACTCTACACGGTTGACTGTAGTTTCGGCAGCAGACTGAGTGGGTGATTCAGATACAGCATCAAGGATTGGTTCCACAGTGCCTTGTAGAGCAGCCTTGTCTCTTGGTGTTGCATTATTTACAGCAGGGGTCTCTGGTGATGACTCCACCACAACCTCAGCTACAGCTTCAACAATTTCTTCTGTACTTTGTTCTGGAGGACATCTCTCACAACTCCCCTCTGCAGCAGTTTCTGTAGCACAGTGAGTGGGTGATTCGGATACAGATTGAACCGGTAAGTCAGGGTCTGCTTCCACGTGGTTTTGGAGAGCAGCCTCTTCTCCTGGTGTTGTATGAATCACATCAATCGTATCAGGTGATGACTCCACCACAACCACAGCTACGGCTTTAAAAATATCTTCTGCAGCATGTTCTGGAGGACATTTGTTAGAACTCCCCTCTGCAGATGGTTCAGTTGATTCTACTCCTGCATCCTCCAAATGTGCCTCATTTGCTGGGTCTGTTTCAACTGAAGGTTCCTCTTGAGCTTTCAGTTCCACTGCAAGAGCAGCAGGGACCTCTGCAGGGTCTTTACTCTCCCCTGTACCAGCCACGTCAGAGATTTCTGCAGCTGTGTTGGCAACAATTTTTTCTATTTGTACTTTACCATTTTGGATAAGTTCTTCTGTGGCTGCTTGGGGCCTGTAATGGAAGTCATTTATTACTAATTATATGATTAAAAAAAAGATCTTTAGCATCTTTAAATGTCATACTTGTATTTACAGTCAGTGGAGAGATGCTCTCATATACTAACTTTGTATAGTCTGCGGTCTCCACTGTTGACCCCTCAGGCTGAGCATCATTTTGGAGAGGAATAACATCAGCATTTGCCTGATTAGCTGAATCACTAAAGCAAAGAACAAAAAATAATGAATTTGCAATATAAATACATCTACCATCACCAGCATTTCATAATTTGATTTAAAGGTTCAGGCTCAACTGAGATTAATAATGCAAACTTTGATACAAGTGGATTTGTAGAGGAGTACGGTGTAGTTGTTCATGGTTTACTATCAATTAAAATTCAGCATATACAGACCCTTCAGATGGAGAGAGCTGTGTCTTTTCGAGAGGAGGGCTCAGTGGAGAATCTACTGATCTACAGGGTAAGAATAAGAAACACACCTGGGCATTTATAAACTTGTAGCAAAATACAAAACAGATGCAAATTATTAATTACCAATTAACATCAGCTTCATCAGCCTAAAAATTCTTTATCTTATAATTGCTATCAAAGCCAAATGTTCCATATGTTTCAACTTCAAGGATGGATCTCAGATCTGATGTCAAGGGTTGGGCAATGGATAAAGTAAATTTACAATATTACAAAATATGACACTATTTCTAGTTTTATATATGTGAGAGATTCATCTACGGCCTCCACCAAAAAGTGTTAAATTTGAAAAACAGTGACCTGCAGTAGAAGGTGAGCATAACTTATTACACTGTACTTTTATAGGACACCAGCATATGAGCCGAGTGGTAAAATAAAAGCTACTTTAATTGATGAAGCAAGGCTGACAAATAGACCCTTAAATGTCAACACAATGTTACATAACAATACAATATTAACAATGTAACTATCACCGAGTTGTTTTGTTGAACAAGGAATGTGATCCAGTTACATGTATTCAATTTAGTCCCAGTTTGTGTCTCTTGTTCATTACAATTCTTGGTAATACACTAGAGGCACATAAACTTGGACTCAAGTCAATTATGCATCAATTATGATACTGATGTAACTCTTGATTTGTCTGCATTTTTACAGCTGATTGAAAGGTATTTATCCACTTGAAGCTTAAACACTGAAAGTATGTCAAGTGCTTCACTCATTATTTACTAAAATGAACGACTGACGGCGGTGTATACAAATGAGTACCTTAATAGGTCAATGAGTTTTATGCCTATTAATCAAAAACACAGAATAGTACATAAATGATCAAATACTCTATATATAACTAGGTAAGATAGTGTTAAATAACACTAAAAATTAAAAATGGAATGGATATATATATTTAGGGAAAACCTTTGCATTAAATGTTTTATTTTACTTTTATTCATTTCTTAAAATTTCCACATTATCCCTTTTGTAGCAATGGTTTTCACGTGCATTTGAGCATTGTGATGCGATTTATTGAATTTATCTGTGTATCTGTAGAGTCGGACACTTATTTTGGTAACGGGAACTTTCATATTTTATTTTGAAGACCGCTTCACTGAACTTCCGGTCCTGTTCCGCTGTCTACTGACTTGGGAAGCAGCATAACATGCTAGGCATGAAAATGCATGGTCAACGTAAAGTGTAACCGCGTAATTTCAACTTTGTGCAACTGGCAGACATGTAGAAACGACTGCACAACAAACATTGCCACATGGTTTGTGTTTTTAATCGTAATTTTGTTTCAAAAAACCACCAGACTTCACATTGTTGTAACGTTAATTTCCAAACAGAAGCGTTGCGGTCCGCGGCGTCACAACAACCAACACAGGACGAGTTGTTTTCTGTCCCCCTTTAAAACTTAGTACGACGACCTCAAGACCAGTAAGTCAGTGAGTCTTTTAAGAGTTTCTCTACGGATAAAGACAGCTTTGTCTGTGACAGAAAGTGCATCTACAGTATCATTTTTAGTAGCTTAATTAACGGGTGCCTTCATCACGAACCTGAGGTTAAATTAGTATGAGTATCTAGATGATTTTAGATTATTTACCAACTATTATTACTAGCACTGTCACTGTTTTTCTGCATTTAGGCAACAATCAAGTCAAAATTCAGGTAAACCTGGACAAGATTAATATGGAGTCAGTTTTAAAAACTTGTCAGTGAAGTCTCCTTGTTTTGTTTTGATAATTTGCAATGAAAGTCAGACAGATCTGAGCAGGATCTTTAACAGTGTTCATACAATCCGTGTGTAATCCATTTCAGGGTTGACTAGTCTGCACTGTTGCAGGTATTTTACATCTAGGTGTGGATATCTGTGGCATGGACGAAGAAAATGCAGCATTTATTTCTGTCCTCTCTAATAAAATTAACGTTTTATTGGCGTGAAACTGATTTAATAAGTCCGTGAATGGCAGTTTTTGATCTAGAGTTGGTTCGTGTGTTCTAGATGGACTAAAATTGGCACAATGACTGCTCTTTCTGTCTTCATAAATTGATTAGAAGTTCATCCGAAAGGGGGACTTGGGTTTTTAATGCCTTTGAGTGGTGTAGCAACAGAGAATCAGGTGAGATATATTTTTAGTTTTATTTAAATTCCACTTAAACTAGCAAATCATATGCCAATGTCAGCCTTGTGCATCCATCCAGTATGCAGTGAAAATAAATGCTGTATGCAGGAGGTCCTGTTGCTCTGGTTCTTAAGCATTGCATCAGTAAGACACAACATATAGGACAGCCTTTTTGTTAACAAAACTTAGATCAGAAGGAAGCAGTGACATGATCCCTTTGCAAGACAGGAAAAGGGCCAGATAGAGCTGTATGCGTGGCTCATTTTTGGCAAGGTGAAAGTGTGGACAAGTGTTTAGCTATTATTGGTTATATCTGGTTTTGTGATTTTAATAATAAATATTCATTTGTTGCTATCGTATTGGTTTAATACATGATTCATGCCTGCATTTCCTGTGCCATCCTAGAAAAAATGCCGTCGAGAAATCATCTTGACAAAATCGGGAGGAAGAAGAAGAAGAAGTGGACAGAGGAGGCCATGGAACGTGCACTGATCGAGGTGAAGTCGGGGAGGTGCACGGTGAGACAGGCTGCCAAAGAATTTGGAGTCCCTAAATCTTCACTGGGGGACAGAGTCAGTGGACGGGTGACACCAGGGAGTCGCAGCGGGCCAGCTCAGCTTATAACCTCTGCAGATGAGGAGCTGTTAGTGGAGTTCTCCTTGTACATGTCCAAGCATGGATTCCCACTTACTAAGCAGCAGCTGGTGTCCTTTGCCTCATCCATTTATAAACGGCAGCATCGGAGGGTGGCATTTTCCAAACTGGGCCAGACCTGGTGGCTCAATTTTAGAAAACGGCAAGAAAAGAATATTACCATTCAGCCAGCAGACAATGTTGTCCGTGGGAGGACAGTATGTGTGAGAAAAGAAGCGGTGGATCAGTTTTTTAATTTACTGAGCACTGTCATAGACACTCACGGACTCAGAGACAAGCCTCACCAAATCTTCAACTGCAATGAGACAGGCTTTCAGCTGGGCAGGAAGAGGGTGATTCTCCCCAAACCTGCCAGTCTGGGCTACAAGCCAATGCCAAGCTCGAGGGACCACATCTCCGTCCTGGCTTGCTTTAGCGCAGCTGGAGAGGACATTCCCCCATTTATTATCTACTCAAAGGCCTATCCCGGAGGAGTATGCTACAAGACACAAGGGCCACCAAATGCCCTCTATGGATGGTCAGACTTGGGGTGTATCAACTCTGACCTCTTTAAGAAATGGTTCCTCAAACATTTTCTTGTGCATGCACCGAAGGAGCGTCCGTTGCTGCTGATTTTTGATGGCCACAAGTCGCCAGTGAACCTTGAGGTGGTGGAGGCAGCTCGCAAGGAGGACGTCATCCTTCTGTGCCTTCCGCCTCATTGCTCTCACGTCCTGCAGCCACTAGACGCGGGTCTCTTTGTGCTCCTGAGGCAGCATTTTGCATCACTCATAGGTGATGGGTGTGCCACTGATACTCACTTTGCAATAAGCAAGAAGGAGTTCTCAGGTGTATTTAAAGGGACGTATCAGGTAGCTAAGGAAGACGAGGGTGTCAGGATTGTCAAGGAAGGCTTTAGGAAATGTGGTATCTACCCACTGAACCCCTTTGTCATCAACGAGGGTCATTTAATGCCATCACACAGCATGGGCCCAGCGGCTGGATCCACATTATCCACATCAGCACAGGGGGTGCACACTGTAGGAGACCTCACAGCTGCCGGACCCTCCTTGTAGCTCATTACTACCCAAGACTTTCAGTCAGCCATCAGTACCTCTGAGGAAAGAGCCTGCCTGCAGAGTGCTCTGTTTGTCAGTTGGCAAAGAAGAAAGGGGTGTGTTGATATTAATTACTCGTCAAAGTTGTGCTCAGATTTAGTAATTGAGTAATAATATTTGAATGCTGCACAATACTGTTTCACAGCCTGCTGGTGCCCCAAGGTAAAACTGTCAAAACATTTTTAAAAGAATATTAAAGAGAATTCTGGGATATGTTTCTGCTGTACAGCATTATGTTTTCTTTATTTGAATATTGTTTTATTGTTCAGACCTCAAACTCCTTCAAATTAAACCATCTGGGAAGGAAAAAACACATTTACTTTGAGCTGTTCACAACTCATCGCGTAGAGAACTGAAGTGAAACAAGAGAACCTCATTCAAAATCCCATTGACATTTGTAACTATGTAGCTGTAAAATACAGCTGGGGACAGAGCTTTTCTCAACAGCATGTCATGTGGCTGGTTTCATGTGTTTGGGTGACTACTAATATCGTTGTTTATTCAATATTTTTGTTTCTACCTGCTTTTAACACCATTTCCCATAATCACTAGACATTCGTGAGCTAAATGTCATGTCTCAACACAGGTGACGAGTCTGATTTGTCTTAGAATATGGAAAGTAAACCCCAGGAACACGCTTCATTTCATCACAAAGACCGGTGAAAGAAAGGCGGAGCGAGAGGCAGCATTGAGTTACAGGGGCTAGTGGAGCAGAGACTGAGCCATAACCTGTGAGGAGGGGCCAGAAGTAGACATTGCTTCATTTTAGGGGATCACAAGTCAAAAAATTTGGGAACTACTGCTGTATCACAAATTTAACTTCAGCTCTGACACTTTTCTTGGATGAGATTGGCGGTGAGCAAGCTCGATAAGTTACATCAAACAGTATAAATACAGACAGTGTTGTGCTTGATTTTATATATTCGTGGCTCCTTGACAGCAAGCGGCGGGCAAGTCTACAAGTTATGTGCCCCGAGCGTGCTTTCTAATTCTGTTCAATCTGATCAAACAAGTACTCATTCACTGTGTATTTATTGAATTACAGATTTGATCTAGAGAAAAGAATTGTTGTTCTTATAATGTTAACAGAGATAAAAGGACAGATTCAAAAATCAGCCACATTAAGTGTTATCTATATCTTGATACACTTCACAATTGCAAGTAAAAAATGTAGTCACATGTTGAAATCTGGCAAGATTTATTATGGTCCAATATCCAGAGGATTTCCAAAAACAACATCCATTAATAAAACTTGTTGCTAAGTGATGCTTCTTTTTGGTATTCAAGCTTGCTGTGAACTAGACTGACAGAACAGAGGGGTAAACATGGGAAGAGAAGTGATAACGTCTTTGAAACCACTCACTCACTTCAGATGTGAATCTTTTATTTCTTGGCTTGAGTATTCAAAATGTGCTTGGTGACAGCTATAAATGGAATATATTGTGTAAAATATTTGAGAACTATTGAGGAAAGTCGCACCCTGGGGTGTCTAAATACATAGGCTTGTTCAAATATGTACTGTTTTCTATGCTCTCAGTAGAAGGAAGCCCACAGTGTGACCTCAGGTTGAAAATCCAGAATAAAGGATTTTTAAAAAATATTTTGCAGCACAAATGTGTCCTTACCTTTAATAATTTACTAGTACTTGTGCATGTGTGTGTGTCATGTACGCATTAAAGTCAGGTGATGTAATATCAATGCAAAAGGTACAACTAAAAACATTACCCTGGCAGGGAACAACACTATATGTGTTATTAATCATAATTACTGTGGGAACAGTCAATAACTGTTTCAGAACATCTTTACGGTCTATTTAAATATAAAGTAGATAATTCTGAATATGGCTGTATTCATTTATAATTGCTGAATACCATTACAGATGTTTTATGCTCAGCAAAACACTGAGATTAGTATTTAACACAACCTTGTCATGATCACAAAAAATTTAAGGCTGGTAAAATATTTGTACAGTTCAAACTGAGGATTCACATTTTTATAATGGTCACTAGGAAACAGGAAACACAAGAAAGGGAGCTGTTAAAGCAGTCGTGTGTTTCTGTGCCTCGAGGTGAAAGGTTAAGGTTTGTATAAAAATTAACAATTGTTCTCCAGGCTATAGGTCTTTATGGATGCAGCAGAGCTGCCCCAGAGTTAAGTTAATGTTTATTTATGTTAATATCACAGATGGTGATTTGTGCCTGATGCTTTAAACATTTTGAGTTATTATTCACTGACACAACAGAGTCAAAGAACAGTTTAAGTTTGACTTGCAGAACTGCCACCACATTGTTTCTCATATCAACATGGGGTCTCCGCACATTTTATAAACAATAGAGATATGTATGTCAGACTTGATAGAATGATACATTTAGTAGCATCTGCTTCAGACACAGCTGTTAAAATTATGTTTACCAAATATTACCTAATCAGATCACACATGTTTACTGCATAATATGGTAAGAATCTTGGTGTCCATTTACTTCTCAATGGATAATTAGTCTTTTTAATAAATGTTCACATCTGTACATTTGTACTCACTCATATTTCATGGCTGTGGAGAGGACATATGATTTCTTCCTGACTGGAGCTGGTTTGGTCTCCACAGCATGGTCTGTCCTGCAAGACAGAGAAAGGTGTTATAAATGTGTAACATGATCGTTGCACCATTTCTTTCTCCAAAAAACAGTGCTGCTGGTGAGGTAGGACTATTAGAAAAACTAGACAAAACTAAGACAGACCCCAGAGCTGTCATGTTGTTTTCTGAGGATACAGTAGGAGTGACGCCTTGCTACACCACAGCACATCAGTTAGATGCAGGAAGACATGACAGCTTCAGTTACCGCTTTAAATCAACACTCTGTTTTTGATGTTGCACCATAACTGCTGAGCATACCGTGCTTCATCTTGCTCATCATTTTCCTGACTAGATTTTTGGATCCAGCTGCCATCATTCTTCAGTGCAGTCCGCACCCTGGTGGTTCTAAACACCTGGTTTCTGTCAACATCTACAACACACACACCGTGTCAGGATATTCTGGGATACCAGGAACGCTTGTATGACATTTTTAATCTACTAAAAGGATGAAATATTGGTTTTGAGTGTGACTCACCTTTTGACATGATGCTAATATTTTCTTCGACGTTCAACCTGATGAAATGATTTGAGGATGAGGTTATTCTAAACATCAATGCAAATAGAACAGTAATCACTGTGTACAGAACTGTTATGTCCTGTGTTTACGTCCTGTCTGAGTATTTTTCTGTCTCTGTCTCCACCAGTGACTACAGACTTGTTTAATAACCCTGCATCTAATACACAACCCGTAAAACTGCATTCTGCTCGGAAATAGCTCACTCGGAATGTAAAAGGGACAAGTGACAAAAAAGTATTTATCGCCTGTCACCAACCCCTCTGAACAACTACTGTATGTTCGGTTGGATCAGAATTACGAGCACAGATAAACATTGAAACAGGATCATTTCATCCTGTTATGTAACATTGTTCCTGCACATAGACTGCATATTCACCGTCCACACTTTCACTCTGAATGTGATCTCACTCTGTTTACAGTGTCATTCCCCGTCCCACCGTGCTCCTCTTAACATTTTGACCTGCACTCAGTGTTTTAATCTCTTATGATCAATCTTTCTGAAGATGCGCCAGCACCAATTAACCAGGTCAAATTCATTATGCATAGAAAATGAAAGCAAAATCAGAATTCAGAATGACAAAGTCAGAAGTCAGAATTACTTTGTAATGAGCCCTTAGCTTGCATAGTCAATGAACATGAAATCAGAAGTAGAGTTGAATCATTTCCTGAACCATATTGCGTCCTCACCTGTTAAAGTCAGCTGTGTTGGCGCTGTCAGAGCGGAGTGGTGTCGAACCTCCTCTGGATCTCTGTCTCACACAAGCAGGTAGGTAGAGCTTTTTCAACCTGAGCACCCCTGTCATTTAGTTTCCACCCATTCCATCCAGTCTGAAATGCTGCACCTGGATGCTACCATGCAGGTTGATCAGGTGAGTGGGTGGGTTGCTCTACATGACAATCATGGATGCCATTGTTTTATAGTTAATGTGTGGAATGATACATTCCAAAGTTGTTCTCCAGCAAGATTTCACAATCACACTTTACTGAAATAAATAATGAAATGAAAAGCTCTTTGAAGCATTATTCTTTCTGCTTTTTGAATGTGCGACAGCATACACCATTAAACCAACCCTGTAATTTAGTACTTACTGGTGTTTTTTTTCTCACTGACTTTAGTCTTGTACACTACACTTACTATACTTCAAATGTGCCTAGAAGTGAAACCCTGCAGTTCATTAACTGAAGACATTTCATAAGAAACCTTTTAGTGTTGTTTTCCTTTTCTCCAAAGACAAATATTTCTTCACAAAGATGCTGTTCCAGTAGGGATGATGCCAGGAATCAAGAGAGACCTGCTTTTTAACTACCCGGAATTTAATCTAGTGCTTCATCAGAACCTTTCATTGTCATTTACGCTGAAATGCATCCAAACAAAGTGTGCATCTTCTCCAATGAAACACACACGAACACACACATACACGCGCACACACTAACTGAAATGTTTACAGTTTTGTCTGTGCAGTATCAGGGACATTGTCACTATAAAACAAAGAAAGAAACATTACTACTGATTTTTAAATGTTGCTGTGAGCACCACAACCTATTCACTTCCATTGTATCAGAATGGTGGGAAAAATCTTAAGAGACAGGCCAAAAACCAAATCTGTCTACATGGTTTGATACAACTATATGTTTTTTTTAAGTAATTTGAGTGAACTGACCCTTTAAATATAGCCTATTCTGAAAAGGACATATTTAAGAAGGCAATAGCACACATTCTGTTGCTCTTTCACTCACTCACTCACGCACAGATTATACATAAGATCACATCAAACAAAGAGGCCACCGTTCAGTTTGCAGGAAATCCTATTCACACTTAAAATACCAGAAACTGTTCTTTGGCAGGAACTTTGCATTGTCATCACTTCTCTGGGCTTTATCGTCATGTAGAACATTTACACTTGACAAGTAAAATAAAACCTCTATATATCTATATATAAAACTTTACACATATATATATATATATATATATATATATATATATGAATGTTGTGTGGAAGCAGAACCTCATCCTTTGCTTCCTTGAACTCCAGCCAACATCTTCAATAAAAATTCTTAGTATTCCTACAGTAGAGCATCAAAACAAAACGAGATCATCAACATGATAAATCACATAGAGTAGAAAATAGAAGTGACACAGTGGAATGGGAGCAGGTGTGTTACTCAATAAAAACTGTCGCAAAGAAACAGTAAATTTTAACCGTGTTTCTGTATCATTGAAATGCATGGTGTAAACATTAACATGTGCCAAGGTGAAATTTAAAACATTTTCTATCTGATTTGATCAAATCTGAGATTGTCACCAGTGTTGTGACTTCACAGCAGAATGAAAATCTAGATATTAGTTCTTACAGATTGTATGTGCTTTGTTTTGATTAACTTTCATCTTTTTTTCTGTTTTTCTTTCAGGTGTTTTAATCATGATTTATTTATCTTATATTTAAGTATTCATGTGTTTCACGTTTCACCTGGTTGAAGACCAATTTCCTCTAGGGGACAATAAAGTTGGAAGTTAATGACAGCATTACAGCCTTGAATTTCTGTGGCCGTTTTGGTTTGGCTATTTACACTGACATTTATTTCCATGTAAGTTTTTAAAACTGGCCTAGAAGATTTGATAAGAGATCAAGATCTCATGTTAAGACACTTAAACCAGCCTGAGAATGCAATAAACAGAAACAATATAAGTATGTTCCACTCAAAATCTTTTAAAATATCCTGTACTTTGCCCCTGATCTATTCACTATTGCTCACACGTGTACTGCATCTGCATTGCATGGCTTGCATATTATGTGTGCAAACTATGCAATTAAATTTACAACGCAACCAATTATGAACTCCTGTTATGAACATGTAATACATATAACACCGAAAAGTCTAAGTACTGTATGTTCTACTAAGCTAACGATGGCAGCATACCAGCTTTTAACACACTGTGCTCTATGATGAAAGGGAAACATCACATGTAGGACCTGAGAGTACCTCTTGGAACAGGACACAGGCATCAGGTACAGGGCTTGGCTGATTTTTCTTTATCACCCCTATGTGCCCCCTACCTTCCTCACTACAGCACTGCACATTATTGTGAAGACACTTTACTTGTTCTCGCTAGCAAAGGAGAAAAAAAATATATAAGCTGTAGATTTTTTCTTTTTTATTCTATGCCCTGATCAGAGCAACATATATTGAAAATTGATTAGACTAACATCTAAATAACGAACAACCATCTAAATATGTATGCATATAGTATATATATATAAGTATATTTAGAAGTTTTCTCAGTTCCGAGTGTTTTGGAACGCACCTTTTCTACAGGAAGTGACGTACAGCGTTGTGTCGGGTCTTTTGTCGTGTGGTAGCAGCTTCGTAAGTGTTATTGCTCTAAATTAATTTTTCTAAAATATGGTTTATTTGGATTCTATTTTTATTTTAAAATATAACCTTCTTTAAACAACTCATATTGAACTTTCACGGTATACAGTCTGTCGGAGAGGCAAAATAGCTTTGTTTTCCGTTGTTAAACCTGGTTAGCCTGCTAACAGCTCTGTAGCTGTACCGGCTAGCAGGCTAGCTTGTGTTTTACACTCGATTATTCAATTAATTATCAGCTTAATTTGTTTAAAAATGTAGGTTACATGTCGCCCAACGATAGGTTAGCAAGAAGATAGCCTGATTATTCTGTGGTCCGCTAAAAGTATTTACTTACGTAATTTTTATTGCTTAGCTTGCTAGTGAATGTTTTTCTGTCTGACAACTTACATGCATAATAATTTAGTTTTTTATTAGCTTTTTTTTATCAGAATAACGCTCAATTGCGTCTACATTACTACTCAATCAGATCATCTGAAAATGATAAGGAACGTTCCCCTACTCCTGCAGACAAATTGTGCATGGTTGATTTTTAGTTAGCAGGATGGGTTTTTTTTCTTCGTAAACTTAAAGGAGGAACATAAAATAAGTTTAAATGAGGACATTGCTGCTTCATTATGGAGAGGTTGACTTGGCACATGTGTCAGGGCCTGCAACTAACAGTTATTTTCATTATCAATTAATCTGCTGATTATTTTTAACAATTAATAGTTTCAATTAATAGTTTCGTCTATCAAATGACATTTAAGATAAACACCGTCTATCAAATGACAGTAAATAGCGAGACGAGCCAGTTGTAATTTCCCTCCAACCAAAATTACATCTTCAGATGTTTTGTCTGATCAACAGTCCAAAAATCCAAAGCTACTTGGGTTACTGTCGAAGTTGATAAAGAAAAACATCAAATCCTTATATTTGAGAAGTGATAAACAGCAAATACTTGAATGTTTTATTAAAAAATACAATTATACAATAATCAAAATAGAAGTTGATACCTTTGTCATCATCAATGCGGAAAAGAGTTCTCAGATCTTGGTATCTACTGTTTGGAATGTACTTGATTTGCAGCTATTTTTTGTTCTCCTTTCATGTGTTTGCCATAGGACAACCATCCAAGATGACTACAGCTGCAAGACCAACATTTGAGCCTGCGAGAGGAGGGAGAGGTAAAGGAGAAGGTGATCTGAGTGCTCTCTCCAAGCAGTATTCCAGCCGAGATCTTCCGGGTCACACTAAGATCAAGTACAGGTCAGTAAATCAAACATGAATTGAGCTGTGGGTTGTAATCAGTGTGTCACTGAGTGCACTGCTGGAGCCAGGCACTGATTTACAATAAGTAAGATACCTTATGAACCTACTGTTCACTTTAAAGGTGGCTATACACTGGAAACAAAATATTTGTTCTTTTATTCAGTTTTTTTCCCCCTCCTAATGTTTTCCAAACCTCAGGCAACCTACCCAGGATGCCCCTGAGGAGGTGCGTGCCCGTGACTTCCGCAGGGAGCTGGAAGAGAGGGAGCGTGTAGCTGCACGTGATAAGACCAGAGAGAGGGGACCAAGAGGTTGGTGTCTCTGCAGATATTACACTTACTGATTATAAAAAAATTATTTTAGTGTCTATTTCTGACTAACTTTATATTAAGTTTATACCCATGGAAACAACTACTTAATATGCTGCACTGACCGTAATTTTGCAGAGCACACCACATCATCATCATCTTCGTCATCATCTTCAAAGAGGCCCAGACTGGATCAGATCCCAGCAGCCAACCTTGATGCGGATGACCCTCTCACTGATGTAAGTGCTTGCAGTTTAAGACTTAGTGGACACTTACTGAGTAATGCTCACTGGGCTCCCTCACCAATGTTTGTTTGTTTGTTCATAGGATGATGAGGACGAGGACTCTGAGGAGGACAGTGATGACGATGACACTGCAGCTCTTCTGGCAGAACTGGAGAAGATCAAGAAGGAGCGGGCTGAAGAGCAAGAGCGCAAAGTAAAGTGTCATTTCAGACTGATGTGTTTGAACCTGCTGTCTGACGAGAGCAGGGCTGACAAAAACGTCAGCAAGTTAAAACATGAAATGTGTGTTTGAGAGGAGGCAAATGTTACCCCATTTTGTTTTGTGAATTTATATCTTTTCCCATCTTAGGAGCGGGAGCAAAAGGCGGAGGAGGAGAGGATTCGCATGGAGAATATCTTGAGTGGCAATCCATTGATTAATTTGGCGGGGCAACAACAGCAACAACAACAACAACAACAACAACAGCAGCAACAGATGAACCAGAGTCAGAATACATTCAGGGTCAAGAGAAGGTACCTCACATACACATACACACACACACACACACACTGACACATGCATGTAGACTTTGGGTTAAAAGGTTTAGATTACCAGCATTTTTCCATTACTGTTACTGAAATTTAGTAAGCTATTTGTAGTTTGAAATTAAAACAAAGGACAAATAGATCATAGATTTTTTTTTTTTTAGAAAAGGAATCTTAAATCCTAAATTTGAATTAATGTTCACAGCTTAGTTTACTTCCATTGCTGCAGGGAAGATGTAAGTTAAACTGTTTCTTAATCCCAGAAAAAAGGCCTGTTTTTATATTTATTCACTGAACTTGAGCTTCTGAAATATTAATAAAAAATTAGTCTTTTTTTAGGTCTTATAAAACGTTTGACCTGTAGTGTATGCATAATATGAGTTTTGTATTTGAGGGAAATATGTTATCCTCATTTATCACCAATCATCAACAATGAATTTGTTAATATCTTTCTAGGTGGGATGATGATGTTGTGTTCAAAAACTGTGCTAAAGGAGTGGACGAGGCACGAAAAGAGAAACGCTTCGTCAATGATACACTGCGCTCGGAGTTCCACAAGAAATTTATGGAGAAATATGTAAAGTAAAGTACTTGGTGTGTGTTGATTTGACTGTTTCTTTTTTTTTTTTTTTTTATCTCATTTCTTTGATCTCCTACTTCCATTTGTTTTTTAGCATTTAAAAATTAAATGCATCAGTCTCTGTACAGTCAACAGGTAAAATGTTGTATATAAATGAGTTGATGAGTTACATCCTTTGAACAAAGCTCAAAACAAGGTGGATTTCTTTTCTTTTACCTTTTTTTTTTTTTTTACTAATTTGAATAAAGAATGGCTTGGGTTTCAAGAATTTCTGTGAGAAGGATTGATATGGAGAATGATCTGATTTTCAAGTATTTATTCTACCTTTTGCTTAATTTTTTTTCTTGTCTAGGTACTGAATTTATTCATGGTCCATTAGTGAGCAATATCTTAGATAAATATAAGTTTTTTTGATGAAATTGGTTAGATATGATCATATAAATACAAACTGCTCTGAACCTTGGAAAATTAAGTTACTTGAGCTGGTGATAGAATGATAATGAAGAACTTAATTCAGAATCATAGTTTTGTAACCATTTTTAGTGAATATTAATTACATTGCATATCCAACAAATTATAAGGACATTATGTTCATGTAATTTTGTATTTCAGGTTTTCTATAACCAAAATATTAAATGGACTGTCAGAGATAATACAATACTGGCATCAAACATTAAAATCAAAACATTTATATGATGAATGAGTTCTTTGAAGTGACCCTGCCACTGTTGAGATTTATGTAGAAATCACATACTGAGTTTGGTTCCTCTGCAAGCCACATTATAGCATAAGAGTCACATGTTTTGTTTTTTTTTGCAATTTGGAAGTGCATTAGGGTTATTATTAAGATTATTTGAATCAATAATATGCTACGCATTATATTTTAGTATCCAGAATAGTTTGAACAATTTCAACACAATCTTTTGCATTTGCTGCATTTCCCCACACAGCTATATATTCCAAAAAATAACTTGTTTCTGTTTTCTGCATCTCCCTAAACACAAATCTATTGTGTAATATCCTTTATGAATATGTGATTACTAGTGTAACCTGACAGAATAGTGAAATCATTTTTTTCATTTATTTATTTCATATTCCAGCAGCGAGTTGATAAAGCAACTAAAACAAAGATGTTATAAAGGTGTAGGACTTTTATGGCAACTTGGAAACGTGTATAGCTGTCCAAAGTAATGTATGTGACCGTATAATGTGTTCATAAAAATAACTTCAAAAGTGGACAAAATGATATTGTCCACTTTTTAGTGTGTAGCACATTGTGGTTTCTTTTTTGATTATTAGCTGACAAAACAATTTCTGTAGAAGCACAATAGAGAAATATAAACACGTAGGAATAGCAATGAACGCAGCATGCGACCAGTCGACAGTGGAGAGAGCCAACAGGGGGCGCTATCTCAAAATCCTTGTGACAGGGATCGGGAGGCTGCTGGGAAAAGATGGCAGCTTCCTTTTGTTTGTGCGGATTTACTGTACTCCAGGAGGGTCTCTAAAGACTTTCCTCCGTAATCACACGGGTTCCCGTCGCTCACTCCGGGTTCACGCCACCAGTTGTCCAAACACCTCAGCCGGGAGAACATGGAGAAGAGCGGGAGCATCGACAGTTTGGGCTCGAAGCGCTCCTCTTCACGGCAGCCAAGTGTTGATTCATTGTCCAGGTAGCTAAACCCAGCACGATACGTCGCTTAATAAGCTAGCAAAGTTTTGAAACTAACAGGAGGTTACTTACTAAGATTTTAGAACTAGATTTAACCTGTAATCCTAAAGCACTATTTATAAGCCTTCAGAGGTGACTGCTAAACCACATATAATGTAATCCGGTCAAAAAGTGCCCTGAAACCACCACTGACTTTGACAGTAAATGAGGGCATAGTGTAGTGGATGTTGTCATCATTAGTTATAATCCATGTTGAAACCATTAATCGGATATTCATTTAAACGACGACATGATATTAATCTTTGTTAGTCGACTAATTGTTTAATCAAATAATGGTTTTAACACCACTGCGGAGACAGGGAAAAACATGGATGAAATGGGATGACAAATGACTTCATTTCCTTTTTTCCATTTGTCACCACATCTTTCAACAGTACATCCACCTCTCGCTCTGACCGGTCTGCCCAGACTAAACCACCCTCTACAATGTCCTCTGACTCTGTGTCCCCCTCTGCAGAATTTTCCCCAGAGCTCAGGGTTAGTAGAGCGCACATGTTCCTGCTGCTTCATTAAAGCATCTGCTGATAATGACTGAAGCATGACTCTTCTTCTTTCTGTTCCTTTCAGGTCAAACCCAAAACTGCTACCAAGGTATCTTATCTCATGAATTACATACGACCCAACAAATAATTGACTAATACCATATGATAGTTACCTTCACAAGTTTCATGGTTCAGTACAACATACTGCTCCACATTCAGTCTAATTTATATCTAATGTTTCCAGCCGGTGCTTAGAGATTCAGACAAAGAGGAACCACAGTTACTTCCAAATGAAACCGTGCAGGACATGGGTAGGTTTGCTCTTGGCTGCAATCACAACTCTTATCAAAATAGCTTGCATGCATTAAAAGCAAAGCAGCATTTCTCATATTTCCACATTAAAGCAAGTTGTAATGTATTCCACATATTTGGCTAATCGACATTTATTTTCCCTTTGTTTTCTTCCACAGCCCAAGATGTCACCTACTTCTGTCCTTTCACTGGAGCACTGAGGGGAACAGTGACAGTTACAAACTACAGACTGTTCTTCAAATGCATGGACAGGGTATATTTTGTGAATTTTTAGAATGACTTCATGGAAACGTAGAGGAGTCATTTTGTTTTTGTTAATGTGTAGTTGTTTTCTAGGAGCCAGCATTTGTGCTGGACCTGCCCCTTGGGGTGGTGAGTCGCGTGGAAAAGATCGGAAGTGCATCAAGCCGTGGTGATGTGTCCTATGGGCTGGTTTGCAAGGTGAGTAAGATAATAATAATAACTGCACTTATTTTAAATGGCAGTTCAGATGTTTACTGGTTATAAATGCAATACAGTGCTAAGTCACAGAGGACGGACCTCTTGTCATCCCAGCTGTGTAAACAGCACCATCTGAAACAATGTCATCATAATATGTCGACGATAGCATAATAGGAAATAACTGTTACTGCATGTAGTGGCTTTACACCAATGAAACTCATGTACATGCTGCTGTTGACCCCTGAACTTGACCATGACCTGCTGCTCTGTCTTTCTGCAGGATATGCGTAATCTACGATTTGCACACAAACAGATGGAGGACACGCTTAGGAAGTCCATTTTCGAAGTGCTGATAAAATTTGCGTTTCCTGTTTCCAACGGGCTGGTGAGTGATTCTCAGCCACACTGTCTCTGACACAGTAGCTCTGCACTGTCTTCCAACTGACAGATATCTCTCCTACTCTCCACAGCAAATCTTCGCCTTTGAATATGGGCAAGTCTTTCCTGAAAACGGATGGAAGGTGTATGATGCTGTCTCAGAGTACAAAAGACAGGTATTTGAAGGTGACTGACTCCTAAGCTAAATGTTAATAGGAAGCTTATTACATCGGTTGTTCTTGTGTTTCTTGGTAGGGCATACCCAATGAAAGCTGGAGAATAACGAAAATAAATGACCACTACGAGATGTGTGATACCTACCCATCAACTCTGGCAGTGCCTGTTAATATACCAGACGAAGAGCTGAAGAGGGTAGCTGCCTTCCGAGCAAAGGGCAGGATACCTGTGAGTGCCCCCCTTCAGCACGAGTGTAATTATCCTGTGCAGCTGGTTTCAATGGACAGTCTGGTAATATTCTGTTATACTCCCTGTGTAGGTTTTATCATGGATCCATCCAGAAAGCCAAGCCACAGTGACGCGCTGCAGTCAGCCCATGGTTGGTGTAAATGGAAAGCGCAGCAAAGAGGATGAGAAATATCTCCAGGCAATCATGGATGCTAATGCTCAGTCCCATAAACTCTTCATTTTCGATGCCAGGCCCAGTGTCAATGCTGCTGCCAACAAGGTTTATTTTCTAAATCTGATTTCAAAAGTAATATTTATGAGGAGGAGAACTATCATAATAGTATTTTAAGGAAATGTCACGCCATTGCCCCCTGTACATGGAGGTCACACTCATTTGTAGGATGACAAACTGGAGGTGGTAGGGATTTAGATTTTGCTGATCTCTGCCCAGTGTATCTTAATAACCCATCTGTTTGTTTTTCCTAGATGAAAGGAGGTGGATATGAAAGTGAGGATGCTTATCAAAATGCAGAGCTGGTGTTCTTGGATATTCACAATATCCACGTGATGAGGGAGTCTCTCCGCAAGCTGAAGGATGTGGTCTACCCCAACATCGAGGACTCCCACTGGCTTTCCAATCTGGAGTCCACTCACTGGCTCGAGCACATCAAGGTGAGCAATAATGATGCTTCACTGGGGAGAGGAATGAGGCTCCCAGGCTCTTGACTAAGTTGTGTTTGTTTCTAGCTGATCCTGGCAGGAGCGCTGCGGATTGCAGACAAGGTGGAGTCTGGGAAAACATCAGTGGTAGTCCACTGTAGCGACGGTTGGGACCGCACAGCTCAGCTCACCTCCCTGGCCATGCTCATGCTGGACGGTTACTACCGCACAATCCGTGGCTTCGAGGTGCTGCTCGAGAAAGAGTGGCTGAGCTTCGGTCACCGCTTCCAGCTGGTAAACAATCTTTCATACGCTTTGAGGATATTCAAGCATAATGTGTGGTGGCCTTTCCAGTTGCATCATTAATTTGTCCTTTTCTCTTTCTACTTTTTACTTTAAGCGAATCGGTCATGGCGATAAGAACCACACAGACGCAGACCGTTCACCTGTTTTTATTCAGTTCAT
This sequence comes from Seriola lalandi dorsalis, assembly GCF_002814215.2. NCBI lineage: Eukaryota > Metazoa > Chordata > Actinopteri > Carangiformes > Carangidae > Seriola > Seriola lalandi. The sequence goes on from NW_019524809.1 coordinate 1,724,819, forward strand.
TGACTGCGTGTGGCAGCTGACTCGTCAGGTAATAAATGTTACCGAAATGTGAAAAAGAATCTTCAGAATAACTTGGTCTTTGAAGGATAATAATGAAACGGTTTTTGTCTAAGTTTCCTGCAGCCTTTGAGTTTAACGAATACTTCCTGGTTACCATCCTGGACCACTTGTACAGCTGCCTGTTTGGGACATTCTTGTGTAACAGTGAACAGCAGAGGTTGAAGGAAGTAAGAGCATTTTGTTACTCTGAGCATTTTGATATTGTGGTTGCTGCTGCAAAATGAGATGTTTTAAAATAAGATGTTGGAAAATCAGTGTTCTGACAGCTAGATCTTTATTTTACAGGAGATTCCCAAGAGGACAGTGTCGTTGTGGTCTTATATTAACAGCCAGCTGGAGGAGTTTACGAGTCCTCTTTATGTGAACTACTCCAACCATGTGCTGTTCCCTGTAGTCAGCCTACGCCACCTGGAGCTTTGGGTTGGCTACTACATCCGCTGGAACCCTCGCATGAGACCTCAGGCATGTCAAGGAAGCCCGCGTCTTGTTCTTGAATTCAATATTTTTAAAAGAACATTAACTCCACTTTGGTGTTTCAGCTTGAGCTTCACACATTGCCTTTTTCTTTTTCCAGGAACCGGTTCATCAGCGCTACAAGGAGCTCTTGGCAAAGCGCGCTGAGCTGCAGAAGAGAGTGGATGAGCTACAGCGTGAGGTGACCAATCGCTCAGCTTCCTCATCCTCTGAAAGGGCGGGCTCCCCCACACGCTCCATCACTCCAGTGCAGACTTTTGTGTGACACAACTTGGTCCTCATTAAGGTTTCAGAAGCTGAGTCCTACCTGTGAGAAGGTGCCATACAGTTGTAATGAGTAGGCTGCAGCTGGCGCCATGAAGGACCTGTGTACCAAACTGCCTCTTTGGGTGACACACCATGTTAATACACTACCACCAAAAGTCTGATTGAGCAGATTACTGCATTTGCATCTCTCACAGGTCATATAGAATCTGCTTGCAACAGAAGCACATCTGTCACAGACTGCTTGACTACAGCCATATTGTACTCTCCCTCCAGGGTCGAAGGGACATGTAACCAGAATAGTGGGGACTGTTTAGCATATCGACCTACCTACAATCAGTGTTTATTGTATTTGAAGTACATTAAAATATCACTCGGGTTAAATATGTATGCCTTATACATATCATGGGACACTCACTTCATTTCTCTACACTGCAAACATTTGTTAGATAATGATTTGTTGAGCTAAAACAATTGTGAAGATTTACGATGCTGCAAATAATGTTCTGAGGTCAAAACTCTAGTTTAACAGTCTAACACCAAAAGAGCTTGGGAGTTGTTAAATACTGATTTAAAAATGTAGCAAAAGGGCTCTAATATTAGCTTCTTCTTATGTTAAAAAAATAGTCATACAGTGCATTAAAAAAGTTGGCGGATTTTCCTCGCAAGTCAGTGCTTTTAGATTGTTGTGACCAAATATCTGTTGGGGTTTGTTTTTTTTTTTTTTTTTTTAATATATAAATAATAGTGTAATATTACATTCCTGTCATTGAGTGATTTAAGTTTTGTAACTAGTCAACGTTATTTATTATCCATTAGTCCAGACTTGTATTTATGGCTCACAAACACACTCTGTCTCATGTCATAAGTTCATAAAAGATGTTCCCATGCAATGTTAATAAGCTGCACAGAATATGCAATATTTCATTAGTCCCAGTTAACAGTCATTCACTCAAAATGTCTATGTGTGAGCATTACTTGCAGATGCTTTTTAAAGCTAGTATCAGCTAATTTTTATAGGCATCAGAAAGTGTAGCTACTAATAATTAGCCTTAGGTGGGTTTTTAGTTGAATAAATCTGAATGAATATCTGTGCCTTGCTCTGGATGATTGAGAAAATAACAAAAGAATAGAGTGCAAGGTTTAATTGTCAAGGTTAAACGCTAAATACAGTGTTAGTTAACATTTCCACTGTGTATGTGAATATTTGCAATAAACACAGGACTCGACCACAAGGAGTCATTATGGTTTGTTGTTACATTAGCATGGTGTGAATACAACACGCTTTTGAAATGATAGCAGAGCTCCAATGACATTAGCAATAATTATCTCTTCTTATGATTGATCTTGCCATAAATCATAAGATAAAGAGTGCCTTTTATTATAAATGACAAATTATAAATGTGTAAATCTTGAGACTGCAGTGGCTCTGAAAATATTAGCTTGACCATATTCAATCTTTTTCACTCTCATACCTAAATATTAGATGACTTGCCATAACTTGAATTTAAGTTATGCTTTTCCCATTAAAAGACTTATTATTCTACTGATTTAATGGATGCCTATCACTTGAAATACATTTGTATTGTCACTTGTATTGAATTCTAGAGCTATTAAAGTATGACTATTTTTCCACACAGTTTAGGTGAGGCTGCAATGCTGTATGTACTCCATTAATTCAAAACTTGTTTTTCAGGCAACAGCAATGTCAAATTGTATTAAAATGATAAATTAATAAAAGTGCTGATACTATGTAGTCAAGTTTTTGTGAATTTGAGTGTGTTTTTTTGTTTTTTTGAATGTTTGTAAAAGAGGTTTAAGGGGAAACACTAATTGCATATGTGCATATGTTGGTTTCAGTGTGTCCAAGGCTTTTTGAGAAATTAATCCTTTTAGTTAATTAACAAGCAACTGATTCGAAGTATTTACAGAAAGTCATATAAAAAGTCAAATTTCCTCAATTCTCATGCATATGTAGCAATTAAGATGCTTCTGATGTCACACCAAATGTTAAAAGCTGATTTTGATCTTAGAAATCTTTGGTTTTAACACAAAGAAGTTTATAGGTGCTATAAACCAGAAACCAGGTTAACCAGGAGCCCCCTCACTGGATACACTACGCAAAACAACAGGGCCAAAAAGCAATTATATATTATATATATATATAAGATATTTACAAAAGCTCTGCCATACAAGGACTATAAAATAAAATATAATATCATTAAAACGAATTATTAGTCAACAGTACACGTATCCAGCATAGAATGATTTTGATTGATTGATTTAATCTGTATTTAATCAGACATCTCATTGAAACTGAAAATGTTCAGCATCATAACCTGTCTGTCTCACAAGTTGTACAAACAGCTGATGGGTTCCAACAATTTATAAAGAATTTTTTTTCACTTTAAGAATTTGCAGACTTCAGATGAACATGAATGATTTCCATTTGAAAAATGTAACCTGACATCACTGACCCTCTCATAACAGGCCTTGACAGGTCGGAATACTAACACCACTGTTCACATTACTGTATGATTAAAGTGTCAATTAGCTATCATACTAGTTAAAACAGTTGACCGGCTGAGGGGCTGTGCTGAGTGAACACAGACAGGTGATTGGCTCGGACCATTTTAAACTGTGAATCCCGCGGACGGATGTTGTGTCGCGATAGGTTTTCTTTCTTCTTCTGAAGCCGTCGGCCACTTCCGGTTACATGACGACGACGGCGTTGATACAAAAAGATAGAAGGAAAACAGGAAAATACCTTTCTTGCCGAGAGCAGTGGAAACTTAATATAAATAGCCCGATCTACGCTAACGCATTGTTTATGTGGCGACATAACTAACGGTAGATCTCAAGGTAGTCCGTCTGGATAACGTATGAGCAGTGAAAGCTCAAAGATATTTGGAGTTTATTGTTCTTCGTCTGCTCCCTCCAGCTAACTAAGCTATTTCTGTGCTGCCCTACGCTGCCTAGCACAGCCAGCTAACGTTAGCTAACGCTGGATGCCAACACAGTGTGTGCTCCTTAGGTCTCAATTAGCGAGCGGCTAGAAAGGAAACGGCTCCGGTAATCCGTTCAGTTTGCAGCTGGACTCCGCTAACCCTTCATCTAGCTCGGTGACATTAGTTGGGTGAGAATGGCAACATCGGCTCTGTACGCCTGTACGAAGTGTAACCAGCGGTATCCTTTCGAGGAGCTGTCGCAGGGCCAGCAGCTGTGCAAGGTTTGGGAGTGACTCTAAACAAAACACAAACAACACTGCTTTTAGAGACTGTGGAAGTGTGCGGGTATTTTTGCCGTCTGGGTGTGATGGTGTTAGGACAGGCAGCAAGTTAGCAAGGCTCGGATTATGTAACAGCTTTAAAATTTCCAGCCCGGACATGCTAATACAGTCACTGAAACCTTGTTTATTATTATTCCACACGACCACGCTGTTTATTAAAGAACAATGACACATTCATACTATATAATTAACAGCTGGATATTTATCCGTGGGGCACAAGTATTCTTTTAAAATTGTATAGATGTACATATTTGCCAACTTGTTGCTCTTGTAGAGCTTCACAAGTAGAACTGCGGTGTGCAGCTGAGGAACAGACATTTTTGTTCCGTAAGAGAGAAGTGTTGTAACGAAGGAAGTCAACCTTGGAGCCTTGTGTTCCCACCATTATTACAACAGTCAGTCTGCACTGATTCATATTTTAATAAAAGCTGAAAAAATGTACACTGTTATTATTCTGTGAACAGCCCCCAGCATTTTACTATTTTCTCCCTGAATATGCAGAGAACTTTTCTTTGCACTGGATAGTTAAAGCACAGTCAGCCAATGAACACTTTTATGCAGTCAGTTAGATTTCTCCTTCAAGGATTTTTAAATATTCACAAATGCCAGCTAAAGTTTTTTTTATGTGCTTATTTTTACCACATTGCCGAGCCCCCCTGTAATAATGTGTGGCCTTGACTGAACAAAAGCAGTTACAGTACATGGCAGTCTTTACTTCTTGTATACACCCAAATTGCCAGGCGCTGGTATTTCCACAGATGTTGTAGCCAAGAGTTGTTACACAACAAACAACTTAAAGGGCGGCCTTGTTTCTTTTTGTTACTGGATATTATGTAATACAATTTGTCAGTGTTTGCCAACAGACACTCATGAACATTTATTTGTTTTCTTACCATAGGAGTGTCGCATTGCACACCCCATAGTGAAGTGCACGTACTGCAGATCTGAATTTCAGCAGGAAAGGTGAGACATGTGCATCTAATGATGAATTTTATTTATGCTGATATAATGGCTTTCTTTGCATTTTATACCATTTTATTTTTTCCTTACAGTAAAACCAATACAATCTGCAAGAAATGTGCCCAGAATGTCAAACAGTTTGGAACCGTGAGTAACAAGTTTGTCCTCTATTTTAATTCACACAGTTTTAACTCGTCTTGAATTCACTGATTCCAGTTGCACTTAGGGTATATTTGTTTAAAGTCGCATCATGTGTAAGTACACTTTTAACTTTTAACTTTGTCTTTTGTCTGCCTTTACAGCCCAAACCCTGCCAGTACTGTAACATCATTGCAGCTTTTATTGGGACAAAGTGCCAGCGTTGTACTAACTCAGAGAAGAAATATGGACCTCCACAGACCTGTGAGCAGTGCAAACAGCAATGCGCCTTTGACCGCAAAGAGGAAGGCAGGAGAAAGGTATAAACCAGACACACGTGCAGTCTAATTATGAAGTGAATGTGTAACAGTGAGTCTTATGAGTTACCGTCTCCTTACAGGTGGATGGGAAACTGCTGTGCTGGCTCTGCACTCTGTCCTACCGCCGTGTCCTGCAGAAGACCAAGGAGCAGAGGAAGGGCTTCGGCTCTTCCAACTCCTCATCCCTGAACGAGAAAGACCACCACTCCAGACCTCACCATCACCACCACCACCACCAACACAGACACAGCAGCTCTCACCACAAGTATGTCCTCTGTTGTGTCACTTCTCCCTCCTGCAGTTCCATCCCTAGGCTGCTCAGTCGTCGAGTTTTAGCACAGAATAGTGCTAAAACTCAATGACTTTGTGTGTCTGTTGTGTGCTGTTATTTGCTAAGTTTACCTGTCTTTCGTAGATTGAGTGGGAGCTTGAGTCCTGAGCAGGACCAGGGACTGTGGAAGCAGAGGTAAAATGTTCCCTTTCATTAAACCCACTTAATGTACCTGAGAGAACTGATAGCGTTTTTAGGCCCAGACTGTATATTGCCATCTGATTTTCTTTGCAGCCATAAATCGTCTTCAATCCAGAAGGAGACTCCAAAGAAGAAACCAAAACTGGAGATGAAGCCATCCAATGGGGACAGGTATGATAGGTGTTGTAACTGTTTGAGAAAATATGAAATTACTTTACTTACATTGTTGCGCTCATAAAAATAGTAATTCCTTATGCTCCCACTTGTTGACTACCCATCATGCTCTTTCCTTTCTCCCATCAGTAGTTCCATCACCCAGTCAATGGATTCTGGAGGAACAGACAACTTCATTCTCATCAGCCAGCTGAAAGAGGAAGTGATGTCACTGAAGAGACTTCTACAGCAAAGGGATCAGACCATCCTAGAGAAGGACCGAAAGGTAGGTCATCAGCCTGACCTGACTTCCAGCTCAAATGAGTCAAAGCTGCATCGTTGTTGTTGGTTGCTTGGATTTGTTTGAGTTATTGATTATAAAACTCTCCTCCAGCTTACAGAGCTCAAAGCAGATTTTCAGTATCAGGAATCCAACATGAGAGTGAAGATGAACCAAATGGAGAAATCACACAAAGAGTCCATGGAGCAACAGCAGGTAGGAAACTACACACTTAGGGGGAGGGATAATATAATCATTACTAAAGTATATATCTTTTCATTAAATTTCTGTCCATCACTCTGCCTAGTTAACATAACCTAAAGTAAAATTAGTCACTAGTAACTCAGTAACTTCCATGCATCTGACAGTATAGGACAATGCATGGGAGTAGATTTCCCTTTCTGTTATTTTGGTGAGGAACAGTTAATATCACAATAGTCTTCTGACATGGTATACCAGGTTTAATCATTTACCTCTTTTAGGAAAGAATTGCTGAAAATTGTTAACAGTATATAGATCTGTATAACAGTTTAGATATGTAGCCAATATGATGGATGATTCACTTGTTGCATAAGTTTGCAGTCTGTTGTTATGGATAGTATGGGTGCATCGGTTGAGCCATTTCCTGTCAAACGCTGTGGTATTAACCTTTTTATTATGGTGGTGGTTTTGTAAGTGTGAATCTGTGACTGATGTGCTCCATATTCATTTGATGCACCAGACATGTTTTCATCAGTACAGTCTATGCAGTTGAAGGTAGCCCATGTGGGGAGATAACCCTTTAATTTGTAAGGTTGGATCAACGATGAAAAAAATGCTTTGAAACTGATTTCCTAAAACTACTAGTGTGTTTGCTGCAATTTAAAACACAATCAAAATTTCAGGAAACTTGTAATGTACATTGTGCATTGTGATTTTTACAAATGCTTCCACTAAGGTATTAAAAATTGTGACCAGGCATCTAATTTCTAACACAGTTAATCATTTGTCTTCACAGGCCAAGAACAGGGAGTTGATGAAACAAGTGGCTGCTCTCTCTAAAGGAAAAAAGTTTGACCGGACAGGAAGTTCACTGCTGTTGCCCTAACAATAGGCTGGCCAGTGGGTAACAACACAGAGCGGCTTCATTGTTGTAACACTGTGAAAGTCTCCCTCCTGTGTTTCCTCATTGCCATCAACATCGATTACTTCTTAATTGGTAAAGCCAGAGACCATGTTGTACATGGAAATCAATTGTTGAATCAAAGAAACCTTTCTCTAAATGTCAACATATTTTAGATATTTTATGGCAACTTTTCCACTGGATCATAGGATGTGACTTTGGATGGGGTGGAGGATGGAGCCCTCGTTTTTAACACTGCCGGGCCAAAACAAAAAGCATGGTGTGCATATGTGGATAGCATTCTGTCGACTCTGTATCCACTTAATTTTTATGGATGTCATGCAATTTATTTATTCAACTGTATTTCTTAGCTTTTTTATTTCCTCACAACATACTAGGAGAATATCCCACATTTTGGGGTTTTCTTCAATAGCAATTAGTTATATTTTTCTAAATGGATGCGATTGTGGAAGACAAGTTCTCCTTAATGGAGACCCTGCGCAACTTTACAATGTATGCAAATGAGAGAAAGGTGACCACTGAGCTGCTGCTCAACAGTAGAGCTCTCGCTCAATAACAATTCATAAAACAACCAATGAACACTTTGAAAGGCTGTCTGATAGAGAGACACCTCTTGGCTGCCCTCTTTCTCACTGTGTGACAGCTGTAGTGCTTTGCTGTTTCTCTTTAGTGGAACGATTGTAATACTGCATGATTTTACTGCCAGATACCGGATGGCATTGTGGTCAGACTTCTTTCCCCCCCCTCCTTTTAATTAGTTTTTTAAGAATCACTTGTAAATGTATTACTGGGGTCAGCCATTGTATTTAAACTATTGCTTGTATCTGTTTTAGTGAGTACAGTATGTGTATGGTAAGGCCAGTTGAAATTAACATGTCTGTAGAAGATGCTTTTTAAAGGAACACACCTTTCATGCATTATTGGGCTGGTTTCATACCGTGGCGTCCAGGATCACTTTTGTACTTTTTTCCAAACCAAGTGTTTTAAAACTATTAAAACTGGCTAAACTGTTCATGTACATCTTGTTTTTATTGACTGTATAGCTCTTTGACTTTTTGATAGAAAGTAGTAGTAGAAAGATGGTAGAAATATGGTGCTTCCAGTAAATACATTTTCACCTCTTAAGGATTACCACCATTTACTGAACTTGATTTGTTTAATTTTACAATACTTCCTGTCATGTGAATGTGAAGATGTTTGCTCAAAGACTGCACTTAAGTAAAAATCCACCCTATAAGTCAGATTTTGGGATTCATTCTGAAGCCCGTTGACCAAGGGAAACTAGGGTGAATAGGATCAAGCATGCACTAAAACATGAATACAGTGGGCGGCTTGTAAAAGTCTGGAAATTTTATCAGTTTCAAACACACTATATACTCTCTCTCTTACTATCTGTTCATATAGTGCCAATGAAGGGGCCCATTCTTCAGTCTAGATTAATTAAATAAGTAGTATTAAATATTTGAAATGTCTAATATATACTACATAAATAAACCACAATATATTTAAAATCTAAAAGTTAACATCTTTACATGAATATAAAGTCTTTAGGAATAATTATTTTTTGTGAGTTTATGTTCTATGTAAAGAAAATGTCATCCTGAATGACACTTGATTTCAGGAAACAGCGCTGCTGTTGTGAGATTAACAACATCTGCAGACGGTCTTTCTTCAGAAGTCAAAAGGTTTTCACTATCCAGCTTCACCTGAGGGTGCCCTCAGTCAGTAACCACATTCATTAGATGTTTATTTAGCATATATATATAGCTAAACTTCCATTGGGAGTGATGGCTGCACTTAGTAGTTTGAAAAGGCCACTAAAGCGCAGGTAAAAAGTTATAGTTAGAATGACAAAACACAACCTGAACGCTGATCTACAAATAAAGATTGTTATTATTGTTTAGCCTATATAAACATTTTATGGAGTGATAAGAAACAAAACTAATCTAAAATTTAATATAGCATATATTCCTTTGAAAGACTGCGGCCCTCGGCTGTGTATAATACATGTTGCCAAAAATGATGTCTGGATACTGAATAATTCGCTTCACTGTAGCAAATTCGACAGTTTACTACGTCAGAGGAGTACCTGAACACGTCACGTTGTCCATCCGGGTCACTTGGAGTTTCCGCTAGCTAGCACCAGTCAGTGATCTTTTGCAGTGTGTGACACACATAAATAAAAACAAGGTTTATGCTGAAACCAAAAATACATTTGTGGGGTTTTTCTATTGGCCTCACAAAGCAGACCGACGGACCGGGGGAAATATGTTTACAAAATAGATTTTAGTTAACGTATTATAAGTTATTTTTTGTAGCTAACATTGAGCTAACTTACTTTGAGTAGGGTTAGCATTCAGTAGATATATCAAGCTGGATAAAACCAAAGCTTACGAATCTGAATAGGAGTCACGCAAGGTAAGTGCATGTTGCATTTATGCAATTTCTGATATTTGGTTTTCACTATATAACGGTAGGTAGTTAGTTAGCCAACTTTAGCCAACGTAAGTAGCGCCATATTTCTGTGCAGCATAGCTAATGTTAACGTTATCAGGGTTATATGTTATAAATCTTCAGGTCAAAATTATCAGTGAATTAGTTCACAATGAATTAGTTCACAATGAACTAATTCACTAATAATTGAGATTGAGATTGAATAACGATGTGACGGTACGTACACAACAAACAACTAACAAAATTTACAGTGTTAGCTACAATGATTGCCCATTATTATGATGCAGAAATAAACACTAAATCAACGGTGGGAAAATACTGACAACAATTCAGGGGCAACTTTAAGTAAGGCCAGTCCAGATGTCTGATTTTCCAGTCAGAAATTAAGATCAGAACATCTATGTGAGAGGAAACCAAGACAAGAGCAGGATTATCATACACCCACAAAAGAGAAAAATTCATGGCCATTTCTAGGTACAACATCAAATCACAGAAGTTGCACTGTTTAAAGACATATTTGTGTTTACAAATACATACTCATACAGTCCAGACCAAAGGTATTTATTTCTTCTTCAGGATCTGTGCTTCAGCACACTCAATTAGAAATAAAGTAATGGATGCTACATAAAAAGTTCAGATGCTTTGTATCTTCCCTGGTGTTGCTCTCCCAAGCCTTCACTGCAGTCACCTTCAGTTCTTACTGGTTGTGGGTCTGTCAGCCTTTAGTCTGGTCTTTAGCAAGTGAATGCAGCTCAATCAAATTGAAATCAGGTGATTAATTCGGTCTAAACTCGAGGATTTTACACTTCCTTACCCTGCTCTTTGGTTGCTTTGGCTGTAGGTTTAGGATTATTGTACTGCTGAATGATGAATAGTTGTCCAATGAGTTTTGATGCATATGGCTGAATCTGAGCACAGAATGCTCCTGTATACCTCTGTATACCTCATGTTGCTTCCATCAGCGGTTAAATCATAGCCACATGATAACCACTACTGTGTTTGACAATTCAGGTGGTGCCTTTTGGTCATGAGCTGTTCCTTTTTTCGCCAGACTTTCCTCTTTCAATCATTTTGATAGAGGTTGACTTTTATTTCATCAATCTATAGAACTTTGTTCAAGTACTCTGCCACTTTCTTTTTGTATGTGAACTTAAAACTGCATCTGCAACTAAATCCTTAGATGTTATGGTCCTGAAGTCTTGTCTTGATTGTTTGTAAGGAAATATGTAACCCTACATGATTTTGTGGTCAAGAGTTATGCTCCTCAGTTTACCAGGTTGTTTGTCATTTTTTCACATAGGAAACTATGCGCACCCACCTGCTTTTCTAGAAAGTACCCATCTATTGATTTTGTCACAACAATAACCTTTGATATAACTTCAACAACTCCACCTTAATCTAACTAGAAACTCTCAATCAGCTCAGAGCCATGTGTGAGCTCTTTTGTGCATAAGCTAAGGTTGAAACGACACACAACTCCTCAAGTAACATTCTGTAGTTCAGCAAGCAAGCAAGTAAAGTTTATTTGTATAGCACTTTTCCCAAGCACTAGTCACAAAGTGCTTCACAATCAAAATTAATTAAATCAAATCAAAGAATTAAAATCAAATTCATCAAATAAAAAACAAAAATAAACATATGAAAAACACATTTAGGACACTGGTTAAAAGCATAAAATAACACATTTTCTTAAAGCCTGTCTGAATAGATGGGTTTTCAGTTGCTTTCTAAAAGAGTCCACAGAGTCCAAGGATCTCTGATTTGGTGGGAGACTATTCCAAAGCTTGGGAGCTGTTGACTAGACAGCACAGTCACCCCAGGTCTAAGTGTCTAGTTACTTCTGAACCCTTTGAATTTAGGCACTATGTGTTCAGGGCTGTGTGTTACACATAGTTCTTTGTATTTTGATGTAAACCTACTCAAATAAAAGCTGAAACTTTAATGTAGTATCCATTATTTTATTTCAAATTGAAAGTTAAAGCACAGAACCTGGAGAACAAAACTTGTGTAACTACAAATACTTAAAGTCTGCTCTGTACATGCCAAAATCTCTCTCATCTTGTATGAGATAAACACAAGACAACTTATATTTGGTATAGTAATAAGTTTTCCGAGCAGAGATTTGAACCTTGATTTAGCCACACCAGTTGATACATAAACAGTATGTATGGATGCAGTATGGATGCATCACTCATGCATGATCATTCAGGGAACACAGTGATGTCTCACTAATGTTGAAAGTCACTTAGGATAAGAAGATGAACCAAATGCCAATACTGTCAATGTTATGTCTCATGACCCTTCAGGATGTCAGACTCTGACAGTGACGAGGATCAAGATCGCCCATTCTCTCTAACGGGCTTCCTCTTCGGAAACATCAACGAAGATGGGCAGCTAGAGGATGACAGTGTTCTGGACAATGTAGGTGTTTTAAAGATAGTTTCTACCACAACATTTAAGAGTAATTTTAATCAGTGTTATTTTGCATTGCATTTAAAATAAGATCATAATTTTCTATTGGAAATTATTATGCATCATATCCAATGTACAATATGTACAATGTAGGATGCAATTTTTGATGATTAACTCCTCAAACCTGCTCATTGAAATGTTCTGTTTTGTTTCTACCCTTTTTCCTCACCCCAGGAGTCCAAAAAGCATCTGGCTGGTTTGGGTACTCTGGGTCTGGGCTCACTCATTACAGAGATTACTGCTAATGAAGATGGTGATCAGGAGGAAAACAGAGACTCTAGTAGTGTGGATGCTGAAGGTAAGGGCAAATATATCATGGAACCTTGCATTAATGTAGCCAGAAACAGGATGGAGTAATATTTTGCCTCATTCAGGTTGGGTGAAAAGCACTGAGGATGCAGTTGATTATTCTGACATCAGTGAGGTTGCTGAGGATGAGACAAAGAAGTACCGTCAGGCCATGGGGTCTTTGAAGCCCAGCAGGAAAACAGGTGATCATTTTATAGCTCCCAAGAGTCATATTTATTTTAGTTTTTCTTGCTTACATTATTTTGTCTTATGTTTTATAAAACTTATTTGATTTTTAAAATTAAAAATATTTTTACCTTTAGAGAAATTAAAAAGGATTTTACAAATGTTACATACTTTTTAAATTCATTTTTATTCTTTTGTTTAATGTAAACCTTTTGATATTCCTTAATCCTAGATGATGAGGATGACTATGATGCTGACTGTGAGGATATAGATTCTAAGCTTATGCCACCTCCACCACCACCAAGTCTCCCTACATCTGCTAAGAAAGATGAATCCTCCTCTCAGACCACAACTGGTAAATACATGCTTACTCATAATTAGTCCCTGGGGAGGAATTGTGTTTGGCTCACCCCTTCCACAGATGTTTGCTGTTTACTGAGCTGTAACTTAGGAGTCTGTAAGAAAGTGAATTTGCCAAGGGTACTTCATGAGGGGCAATGTTATTGTCAAAGGTTTAGATAGCCTCTGAAAAACAGATTTTACACTTTATTATGAAGTAAATTCAATAGCAGATCAGACTTGGTTCAAGTATTGTAAATCACAAATATCTAATGACTAAGTTTGATTGTCTCTACTGCTGCTGTGATCTGTCATCCTAGTAGTCGGGGAAGAGGGCGATGGCATCATCTTGCCCTCAATTATTGCACCATCCTCTACGGCTGATAAGGTTGACTTCAGCAGCTCCTCTGACTCTGAGTCAGAAACGGACCGTCCCGGCCAGGGCTCCGGGGTCGGAGGATCCCCAGACAGGCTCAACCTCCCTCTTGCTGGCATCATGCAGAAGGATGCTGCCAAAGCACTGCCAAGTGTCACAGAGCTTTTCCCAGAGTTTAGGCCTGGAAAGGTAAAGCATCTTCACAGGCACTGAACTTTATCATTAGGCATACCAAAGGTTTATTTTATCATCATTATTTTAAAATCATGGAGTGCACTGACACCCGTTCTCTCTGCTGTACTGCTAGGTGCTTAGGTTCTTAAGGCTGTTTGGTCCTGGAAAGAGCATGCCATCAGTCTGGAGGAGTGCCCGTAGGAAGAAGAAACGGAAGCACCGGGACGCTCAGCCTGGCACACCTCCTCCAGAAGGAGAGCCCACAGAGCAAAACCAGGAGAAGAAGTCTGGATGGATTTATGAGTATGCAACTCCTCCACCACCAGAGCAATGTCTCTCTGATGATGAGGTAAATCTTTGTATGTTACATGCTATATCAAGCTCTCATAATATCACCTGCTACTTAAATAACTGGTATTCAATACTTTACATGCTTTTCTGCATTATCCAGATAACCATGATGGCTCCAGTAGAATCTAAGTTCTCACAAACTTGTGGCGATGGGGACAAGGAGACCGAGTCTCGACCTAAAGTAGCAGAATGGAGATATGGTCCAGCCCAGCTCTGGTACGATATGCTAGGCGTCCCAGAGGATGGAAGCAGTTTCAACTATGGCTTCAAGCTAAAAGATGAGCAGTCCAGTGAGCCTCAGATTCAGGAAACACCTAAAGAAATAACCGAGACTGTTCAGGAGGTACGCAGACATGAACACCTGTAGCCATCACAGTGAAATTATACTGATTGTGTTACTGATATTGTGTGTGATATATCTGTAGTTTCAGAGGCAGGACGACAGCAATGATGATGGTGATAATCATGATAATGATGATGGAGATGAGGACAGAGCTGCCCTTGAGAACGAGCTCTTCCTGATGGTTACTCAACTGCAATGGGAGGATGATATTATCTGGAATGGGGAGGACGTAAAACACAAGGGTACAAAGACTCAGCGAGCCAGCCTGGCAGGATGGCTACCTTCTAGTATGACACGCAACGCCAATGCTTACAATGCTCAGCAGGGTAAGATGCCAGGAAAAAATACACAATTCTAAAATTGTTAGTGTACAATGGTAACTGATGGTGAAGCAGCATGCTGTAATATTTCATGTGGGTAAAGGAAATGTAATAAGCTTTTTAATCTTACAGGGCTGTCAAGAAGTAATTCGCAATTGGTGCCACCTACACCTCCACCCATGCCCAAAATTTCTTCAATCTCTGGCTCAAAGCGGGAAAAAAACAACCATGATAATCAAGGTGAATTTATTTTTGGGTCAAAATGTAAGTAATCGGTTCACCAGACCTTTTCACCTTGAGCTAATTTCTCATTGTTTGTATTGTTTTCATTTGTGTTTTTTCTTCCGCAGCCTCTCAGGAAGAAGACTGTCCTTGGTTCTCCATTTTTCCCATTGACAATGAAGAGTTAGTTTACGGACGCTGGGAAGACAACATTATTTGGGATGACCAGGAGATGGATCACATGCTCATACCACCTGTTCTCACACTGGATCCCAATGATGAGAATATCATTCTAGGTATATAAAAAAAAAAAAAAATCATGTCGTTAGGCTGCATGTTCACTTTTGTTCTGCTTTATTCAAAATTGGCACCTTACACCTGCTAACCCACATCTGTTTTTTTTCTTTTATTGTGACACCTCCGAAACTGTTTCTTGTAGAAATTCCTGATGAAAAGGAGGAAACAACGTCACATTCCCCATCAAAAGAAAATAAAAAGGAAAATGCAATCAAAAAGAGCCGCATCCTATTGGGAAAGACTGGGGTGATAAAAGATGAGCCACAGCAGGTATAATGCTTTATCAGGGCAGGGGAATAAACATGTTTGATGATGAGAAATGGCAGATAAAAAGTAGTGCTTCTTCAATGGAAATATGGGGCATTTGAAAATCAGAAGTGGTAAAATATGTGTCTAATAAGGAAGGTCAAGGCTACATAATGAAGCAGCAAATATGTTTTTAAACACTAAATTTTAGTTCCGTTTAACCACCATAATGTGTCAGCAACAGCTATGACATTTTGGACTCAAAATTGTAGTTAAGCATTGCAGTTGAAAATAGAAAAGGTTTGAATGGCATCACATTCCTTTCTCTCAATTCAGAACATGTCCCAGCCCGAAGTGAAGGACCCCTGGAACCTTTCCAATGACGAGTTCTACTATCCCAAACAGCAGGGCCTGAGGGGGACCTTCGGCGGAAACATCATTCAGGTCAGCAGCCCCTGAAAATAAACATTGTGATGGAATTGTGACAAATAATATAGAGTGGACACACAGTGCCATGACCTGTGAAATGTAGAATGTCATGTAATTTGATTGACTTTTGTGTTTTTAACAGCACTCCATCCCGGCACTGGAGCTGAGGCAACCCTTCTTCCCCACTCACATGGGGCCCATGAAGCTTCGCCAGTTTCATCGGCCAACTCTGAAGAAGTACTCATTTGGAGCATTGGCTCAGCCAGGTCCTCATGCTGTCCAGCCGCTGCTTAAACACATCAAGAAGAAGGCCAAGGTGGAGCCCTGCTCAGCACAAGCATTATTATTCTTTGAACACACAGCTGCTTTTCTTCCATTTCTGGATCAATGTCAGCGGTGTATATGTTAATATTTTTTGTATAGATGCGAGAGCAGGAACGGCAGGCATCAGGTGGAGGAGACATGTTCTTCATGCGAACACCACAGGACTTGACAGGCAAAGATGGAGATCTGATCCTGGCAGAGTACAGTGAGGAATACGCCCCTCTGAT
Organism: Seriola lalandi dorsalis; assembly: GCF_002814215.2. Classification (NCBI taxonomy): domain Eukaryota; kingdom Metazoa; phylum Chordata; class Actinopteri; order Carangiformes; family Carangidae; genus Seriola; species Seriola lalandi. Next base: position 1,741,400 of record NW_019524809.1, read on the forward strand.
CATGCAGGTCGGCATGGCCACTAAGATCAAAAACTACTACAAAAGGGTTAGTCTGGTTTTTGTTTCTCAATCTCACAACTTTGCATAGGCCTTTAAAAATCTTAGAATGCTGTAAATAGCATTTTAGAAGTTTTAGAAACTTACAAGAAAACTAACAAGAGTTGTTAGACTACATCATGGTGTTGTTACTGTATTCTTCAGAAACCTGGAAAAGATCCTGGAGCACCTGACTGTAAATATGGAGAGACTGTGTACTGCCACACATCCCCTTTCCTCGGTTCTCTGCATCCTGGACAGCTGCTCCAGGTCAGCACCGTCAATATTCAGATTAGGTATTTCTCATCGCTCGTATGTTATCATGGCAAATATGTGACATGTATTATTTTTTTCTTAGGCGTTTGAAAACAACCTTTTCCGTGCTCCAATCTACCTGCACAAGATGCCAGAGACTGATTTCTTGGTTCTCCGAACACGACATGGCTACTACATCAGAGAGATTGTGGACATTATTGTGGTTGGTCAGGAGTGCCCCTTGTTTGAGGTTCCTGGTCCCAACTCCAAACGAGCCAATACCCACATCAGGGACTTCCTTCAGGTATGTTTAATTTACTGACTTCTTCCACAAACTTTAGCTGTTGCTGTTGCAAATGCTGAACTGTCATGTCTGTATTCTGTAGGTGTTCATTTACCGCTTGTTCTGGAAGAGCAAGGATCGGCCCCGGAGGATCCGCATGGAGGATATAAAGAAAGCATTTCCTTCACACTCGGAGAGCAGCATCAGAAAACGACTAAAACTCTGTGCTGACTTCAAACGTACAGGTAGCTCTTGCTCATTCATTAAGTCTGCACCCTGTATTTTCACCATTCAGTGATCATCAATGTTGTTGGACAAAAACCTAACCTCGTTGTTTTGTATCAGGGCAATGTTGAGGTTATAAAGAGATACTGTGCTGTTTGAAGCTGCATGAGCTCAGCAGTGTGTGTGCACCTTGACTTGACAGATAGGAATCTGAGCAGGGACAGAGATTTTTACGCCTACTATGGATTTTATCCTGAAGGTAAGACGTAGTCTAAGGACAGTATGTGGACACGGGATACAAATGTTCAGTATTTACATAAGCAAATCAAGCAAGGGTTTGGAAACATGGAGAACAAGATTTGGTTTTGCTTATTCTACTGCATTCTGTGATCAAGAGTAAGATGGCAGGTAAGAGAACATTTCCTTGTCCACATGCCAGGGATGGACTCGAACTGGTGGGTGCTGAAGCCTGACTTCAGATTACCTACAGAAGAAGAGATCAGAGCCATGGTGTCTCCAGAGCAATGCTGCGCTTACTATAGCATGCTGGTGGCCGAGCAGAGACTCAAGGTAACAACCATGTTTCACACTAAATAACTTGATTCAGATGATTAAGATAAGTGAGTTTTGTGTCCACAGCTTCACTATAAGTTATTTAACTCCTTTAGGATGCTGGATATGGTGAGAAATCCTTCTTTGCTCCGGAAGAAGAGAACGAAGAGGACTTTCAAATGAAGATTGACGATGAGGTATTGATCCAAGTGCTTCCCAATTATGAAGTTAAGTGTTCTGGACTTGAGTTAACAAAAAGCAAAAAGACTTACACCACGCTGATCCTGTCTCACATCATAGGTGCGCACAGCTCCATGGAACACAACAAGAGCCTTCATCTCTGCCATGAAGGGGAAATGCCTGTTGGAGGTTACAGGAGTGGCTGATCCTACAGGCTGTGGAGAGGGTTTCTCCTATGTCAAAGTGCCCAACAAGCCAACTCAGCAGAAGGTCTGACTGGTTAAAGCAAAATTCTGCCACTCCATGTTCTGCTTTGTGTAGGTACAAAGGGTGAAAACTTTGGTCCTGTGTGGTGTTTCAGGATGACAAAGAGCCACAACCTGCCAAGAAGACGGTGACTGGGACAGACGCTGACCTGAGGAGACTCTCACTGAAGAATGCCAAGCAGCTGCTGCGCAAGTTTGGTGTTCCAGAGGAAGAAGTAAGAGCATGGTGATATGCAAAAACATGAAATTGATGTAGAAAAGTCTAGTGAGACTAGAGAATCCCATGTTTGATCTGCAATAACCATGACAACCACTAATCACAACAATGGATAACTTAAACTTGTCCATTCTCCTGTTTTTTTTTGTTTTTTTTTAATCATTCTCATTACAATATGTATGTAAGAAAAGCATGTGACTCTTCTGGTATGGTATGTTATGGTTTTTAAAAATGATTGTGTGTTTGTATGTGTGTTAGATCAAGAAGCTCTCTCGCTGGGAGGTGATTGACGTGGTCAGGACCATGTCTACAGAGCAGGCACGTTCAGGTGAGGGACCCATGAGCAAGTTTGCCAGAGGGTCTCGTTTCTCTGTTGCTGAACACCAGGAGCGCTACAAGGAAGAGTGTCAGAGGATCTTTGACCTGCAGAACAAGTGAGACTCTTATTTAGAGCTATATTTGTTATTAGAAATTCTGTCTGAGCACACTCGGAGTCATTGTCCTTGTTGCACTCCCTCCACAGGGTGTTAGAATCGACAGAGGTGCTCTCCACGGACACAGACAGCAGCTCAGCAGAGGACAGTGACTTTGAAGAGATGGGGAAGAACATTGAGAACATGCTGCAGAACAAGAAGACCAGCTCCCAGCTTTCCCGTGAGAGAGAGGAGCAGGAGAGGAAGGAGCTGCAGAGGATGCTAATGGGCGAGGAGAGTGACCGTGACAACAAAGGACGCAAGGAGCGGCGCAAAGGCTTGTGTACTTCTCATCCTAACTTCTCTCCATTCACTGACAACACGTGTTAACTGTGTAAAGTTGAAAAATCTCATGTCTCTCACTGTAAACATTATTTTCCTTCACTCTGTAGCCAGTTCCTTGTCCACCAGCTCACACAAGGACGACGATACGTCCTCTGTCACAAGCCTAAACTCTTCGGCCACAGGACGACGGCTGAAGATCTATCGCACCTTCAGGGATGAGGACGGCAAGGAATATGTCCGCTGTGAGACAGTACGCAAGGCATCAGTCATTGATGCCTACACCAGGATCAGAACCACCAAGGATGACGAATTCATGTAAGTCTCTAATCAAACTTGAAGCTTTTTTATCTTTACAGTTGTATTTGATCCTAGCTGTGTCTCATTGATGCAATAGAGCAACATATGTTTGAAAACAAACATTTGTTATATCATGTATTTACATTAAAGTAGTTGGCAAATACATACTTAAGTGTTAGTTGTAATTGTGTACCATCTAATGTTAACCAGCAGGTCAGCATAATGTTGGATTCTCTAATTGAGATTAATGGAGCTCATTAAGCAGAAAGCCAGAACCTTATGTCGTAGAAATGCCTCTAGATTAGGTGCGTTCAATCACCACAAATGAACCAGTGGATGTTAACCAGCCAGTGATGTTTATATTTGTGGCTGCAGACGAAAGTTCGCCCTCTTCGATGAGCAACACAGAGAGGAGATGAGGAAGGAGCGCAGACGTATTCAGGAGCAGTTGAGGAGACTGAAGAGAAACCAAGAGAAGGACAAGATCAAGGGACCCCCAGAGAAGAAGGCCAAGAAGGTCAAAGAGAGACCAGACCTCAAGGTAAAAGTAAGCTTGCTGATTCAATACTATACTCCTCTCTCCCTTTTTTCTTCATTAGCTTTTTAATGCCCAGCTAAATGAAAACCTCGGGCCAATTAGCTTTCTTTTGGTCATTTTGTAGTGTTGTTCTTTCAGCATTGTCATCATATAGCACAAGTACGTTATTTGTCGTGTTCCTTAATGTTTGCCTCTTTTCCCTAGCTAAAGTGCGGCGCATGTGGAGCCATAGGACACATGAGGACCAACAAGTTCTGCCCACTGTACTATCAGACCAATGCCCCGCCTTCTAACCCAGTTGCCATGACAGAGGAGCAGGAGGAGGAGCTGGAAAAGACCGTCATCCACAACGACAATGAGGAACTGATCAAAGTGGAGGGCACCAAGATTGTACTTGGCAAACAGCTCATTGAGAGGTAGTGGATTGTCCTTGTTCTTCCTGCCTTTATCATTTTCTTTACCTATCAGAAGTGCAGACTTTTCTAAACGGGATCTATGGACAGCAACAATCCCTCAAAAGTATTTCAGAGATTCTGAGTCAAAACTATTCCCTACAGTTTGTAACAATTTTTTTCTCTTACAGTGCTGATGAGGTCCGCAGGAAGTCTTTAGTGCTCAAGTTCCCCAAGCAACAGCTCCCACCAAAGAAGAAAAGACGTGTAGGCAGTGCTGTGCACTGTGACTATCTCAATGTAAGCAATGACGGTATACAGCTTGTTTTAACACTTTTTGAACTCAGTACCTTTAGCTGTTGTTTTCCATTGTTTCTGTTCACAGAAACCACATAAGGCCATCCACCGCAGACGCACTGACCCCATGGTGACCTTGTCTTCTGTGCTAGAGAGCATCATCAACGACATGCGCGATCACCCCAATGTAAGATCAGTGATGAAAACACTCATTCACCCCAACATTTCATTGTTCCCATACAAAGCTCTGCGGTCTTTTACTACCTTCACCTCTTCTACGTAGACATATCCATTCCACACACCAGTCAACGCCAAGGTTGTAAAGGACTATTATAAGATCATCACTAGACCCATGGACCTGCAGACACTGAGGGAGAATGTACGCAAACGGATGTACCCGTCGAGGGAGGAGTTCCGTGAAGCAGTGGAGGTTATCGTCAAAAACAGCGCCACCTACAATGGTACAGTTAAAACAACATATTTAACAAAAGGCTCAAAAAGTGAGTCATGTCGTACTGAGTCTTCAGTAAGACTTTTATTTTAAGCCTGTAGCAGCGTGTCAAGATGGCTTTCTGTTTTTGTTTCACCAGGGGCAAAGCATCCGATAACACAGGTAGCACAGTCCATGCTGGACCTGTGCGATGCTAAACTGAAGGAGGTGAGTGTGAATACAACTGTTTTGTCTTATTTCACCACTTCTCGTCATATTGTTTATTTTCATTTACTCTGAAACCTCTGTATGTATGTATGTGTGTGTGTCCAGAAGGAGGACAGGCTGGTGAGGCTGGAGAAAGCCATCAACCCACTGTTGGATGATGATGATCAGGTGGCCTTCTCCTTCATCCTGGACAACATAGTGACCCAGAAAATGATGGTGGTTCCTGATGTGAGTCACCTCTTCTTAGCATTTCTTTACCACAGTCACTGATTTATTTTTTGATCAGGTTAGATATTTTTTTAATACCTGAACAGGTTGCATTAAATAAAAGTAATGATTTGCAGCTCATTCTCAATCCCTCCCCTCTCTGTAGTCATGGCCATTCCATCATCCTGTCAACAAAAAGTTTGTGCCTGATTATTATAAGGTGATTGTAAACCCCATGGATCTGGAATCCATCCGCAAGGTGAGGGTCATACAAGGTGTAAACATTGAAACAAATATCCTCATTTGATAATTTTTTAAATCAGCAATGCAAAGAAATTTAACAGAAAATGTTCTTCTTTGTCTCTTTGTATTTCATGGATCAACAGAACATCTCAAAACACAAATACCAGAACCGAGATGCCTTCCTTTCAGATGTCAGTCTTATCCACACCAACAGCATCAAGTACAATGGTAAATAAATTAACATCACTGTTAACCAAACCAAACCTCTGCAGTCAGCGTCCCTTAAAAACTGTGTGAGTAACATCAAACAGATTTCTGAAGTTCAGTAACAAATACTTGTCTTTCACAGGCCCAGACAGTCCTTACACCAAGACAGCCCTGGATATTGTCAATGTGTGCAAGCAGACCTTGGCGGAGGTATGTTGAGTCTGATTCTGTGGGTTAAGGGGAAGAGTCATGACTATTTATGCAGTGAATTACACTGGGCTGGGATTTAACATATTATCAGAACACCTGCAAAGCAAAGCTGGGAACAGTGCAAAGGGATTTTAAAAGTGAAAATCTGTTGTTCTTTAACACTGTATATCTCTTTTGGGTCAAATTTGGAAAATTACAACAGCAAATATATACCAGCAGTATTTTCATGAGCAGGAAAAACACTGATCAGTGTATGAATTGCCTGTTTTTGTGTTTCCAGTACGATGAGCACTTGACCCAGTTGGAGAAGGACATCTCGACTGCTAAAGAGGCAGCTCTGGATGCAGCAGACTTGGAGAGTCTGGACCCAATGACTCCAGGGCCATACACACCACAGGTAGGAGAGCAGCGAGGACTCTGTTTTTATTTACTAGCTTGGCAATTGGTGGTTTCCAGGGTATCTTTCCACATTGACAATAGACTTAAGGCCTCTAGCTGTTTATGTGCCACACCAGGTAGTCAAAGCTTTTCTGCGTACAGTAGTATCCTTGCCACACCCTGCAGTGTTCTTCCTCCCCTAGTATTTTTTTTCTCGTTCTCTGCACTAACTCTCCTTTCTAGACTTTCATGTTTCCTCTCTACAATGTACTTTCTTCACTGTAGTGTCTTCTTTCTCCCAACCTGTTTTTCTCCTTCAATCCCACCGTCTTGTCCTGTCTCTCCATTTGTGTGTGCCACTCTGTGTGGGGTTGGCCAGCCTGCTGATCTGTTTGACAGCGGGGCTTCAGGGAGTCTGCCCAGAGAGCCCAGCAGCCTTTTCTCTGAGGGACCTCTAGTGGTTGCTCCAGAGAAGAGAGGGGGGCAGGTATGGAGAGAGACAGAAATAAGGCTTGCAACCACATGCCACCTCTCCTCAAACTATCCTCAGAGCACCAGGCCTGTTTACACACTTTGTTGTACCTTATGTACAAGCTCTTTCTTATAAAGAACATTACAGATAACTGATGAGAATTGTTATTTTGCTTCTTGCCTTCGTCATTTGGCAAGGGCGTTCTCAGACTTTTATGGTCCTATTTCTCAGGGACGCCACAGCAGAAGACCTGGGGAGGAAGAGTCAGATGTGGACATTGAAGGCTTTGAGGAGGAAGATGATGGCAAACCCAAGACTCCTGCTCCTGTAGGACATTGATTTTATGAAAAGTCATTGAGTTCTTATGAGGTCACCACTGACGTACATGTATAAATGAATGAAAATGCACCTTGCATATTTATATAAGTATATATATATATAGTACTATATCAGAATCCCCTCCCTCTATAGTCATTCCACTGCAACAAAGTAGACACATACATCCTCACCCCGAAGCAACTGATTGTATTGGGGCGATGCTTTATTAACAAATTCAGGAAATGGGTTTAATTCTTGCACAGTCTTAGGAAATGTGTAGATATGTTTTAACTAATCATTATTCTTTGATTGAATTTTATCTACATAATTAATTTGCTTATGGCTTTCTTAATTGCTTCTCGTTTGTCTGATCCATGTCTGTAGGCAGAGGATGCAGAAGGAGATCTTGAGGACGAAGATGATGAAGAGGAGATGTTACTGCCACCTCGCAGACGGGTGCACGACCAGGAGGAAGAAGAGGAGGAGGAAGAAGATGATGAAGGAAGATCGAACCGCCCTGCCCAAGCCAGCGTGCTGTACCAGGACCTGCTCATGTCTGATGGAGAGGATGACGCCAGTGAAGAGGAGGGCGACAACCCTTTCTCCTGTAAGTCCACCTGAGGTGGAAATGGGGTCTTTTAAAGCAGGACATGTTCACAGCTAAAGTAAAGAAACACAAGATCTTATGGAGATGAATATGGAAAAATTAAGTGAAATGTTCTCTTAATGGCATAAACATGGCATAAACGATCATTAATCATTCATATGTGAAGTCTATGTGCTTTGTGTTTGACATTTATGCTGATGCGTTGTGTGTCCCCTCCAGCCATTCACCTGTCGGAGAGCGGCAGCGACTCTGACAGAGAGGTGGATGTGCGACCTCCACCTCCACGGAGAGCTCAAGAGACAGCACGCATGGGTATGGAGCAGGATGAGAGCATGATGTCATACGATGGTGATGGACCTGATGAGCCTCACATGGAAGACAGCAACGTCAGGTACAACAGGCCCCGGAGTGAATACTACTAACTACTCTAATGCTTAAGAATAGATAAATTATATTATATTAGTGGACGCTTCCTTTCTGAATCAAATTTTAAAATGTTGTCACATGCATTGCTATATGCTGATGTAAGTCTTTAACACTTCTTTCTGACTTTCTCTGTCTCCTGTATCAGTTACGGCAGCTATGAGGAGACAGAGAGCCGCAGTCAGATGCAGCCTTCTAGCATGGGAAATGGAGAAGAATACGGCATCAGTGAGGAGGAGGAGGAAGATGAAGAAGATGAAGCACGGAGGAGAGGACCAGCTGTGCTCTCCCAGGTCCAACTAAGTGAAGACGAGGAGAGCGAAGAGTTCAGATCTATCGGGGGAGACAGCGACATGGACTCTGACAACTAGTGAACTTTTTTGTTGTTCTTTTTGTTTTCTATACACAGTATCAAGGAAACATTGTTTTAAAATCGAGAAATTCAGATTTCTCAGGTAAATATTGTACATTTTTCTAATTTTGTAAATGATGGTTTATGTTTATAGCTTTCTTATGTACTGTTAGCTCTGTTGTGCCTCTAGGGTACAGCACAACACATTCTAAATTTCAATTTGCCTTTTATATGTGCATCATGATGTATTTTGACATGGCAGTTTGTGTTTAGTTGTTTTGTACTGCTTTAACACATTCATATCCTGCGCTCATAAAAAGCTTAGCAACTCTGTTGGTTCTCCCCACTGCCAATTTAAAAAATAGAATAAACTGAATTACAGGCACCATCTCTTTTTCTCAGATTTTTAAAGAAAAATCTATTTGTATATGTCTACATATTCCTCTAATCTGTCTACATTGGGATGAAAGATGCACAGCACTTGTGACGAGCTCAGGTTATTTTGTCATAAAAGCGACGAAAGTGCAACAGGTTTTGTGCTCAAAGTGCATTTTGTGCAGGTGTGACAAAACACAAGGCTTATAATATCTCAACGAAAGAATAAAACATGACTGAGTTGTGTTATAGGATGTTACCGATAATGATTAAAAAATTTGAAGTGTTGAAGTGTATCATATAATCAATATTATTTATCAGCATTAACAAATACCCTAACCCTTTTTTTTGTTTGTTTTTTTAGCTATTTCTGAATTCATAAACAAAGCTCACATTGAACAGCAGAGGGTACTCCAGCACCACTCTGTACCTCCAGTATACACACTATGAAATGTCTCGGTTTCAAATTATTTTGGACCAACTGACTTCATTTTGATATTTTTGTGTAATGAAGGGTAATAAGCAGGCTCCCAAAAGTGCAAACACAAGAGCAAAACCTCTTCGTCAAATGTGTCATCTCAGCTACTTTAATCCACTCATTTCTTCACCAGTTCATTATGATAAACATCTGAACATAGAGGTCATTCCTTAAGCACTTTATTTGTTCACTATGTACGGCTCATTGGATCCCACTCAGGCACAAAAAGATGACAAGGTATCAAAGAGACTGAACAGACTGATAGATTTGCTATGAATAAAAGACTGAAAAGGCTGAAAACCACAGCAATGTAAACACGGTATTGGACCTTACATGACATGTAGCAACATGAGAGAAATGTAGCTTCCCTGAGACAAATTATACCATGTACTAAACCTGTGCTGTATACAAACATCTAAAGGCATTTCCCATTTAATAGTCACTTCATTCAATGTCAAGTGCTAAAAATGCTCTTCTGGAAGGATTCAGGTAGTTTTAAATTTTAAAAAAGATCTGGAAAACAGTTGAACTGAAAATCCATTGGTTGTGTTGAACCACATCATGTTTTCAGCACAAATTATCAGCAAATTGTAGCCTCCACTGAAGAAGTGAATGACACTGAGTACATATTCAGAAGAAGCTGTACCTCTGTTTCCTGGCAACAAGCTAGTTTCCTATTATGCATAGGTTACCTGTTTAGTGTCTCTTACGTGACAGCAAGCGGCCCACTTCCTGTTGCAACAGCTCTGCAGAAAACAGCCCATTCTGCAATCTAAAGCAAAGTATAACTGCACTTCCACATTCAAATCAACATCTAAGCAAATCAGTTTGTGACCTACACTGATAAACTTTCAATTCATCACATTGTGCTACTACGTCTGTTGACGCATTATATGATCCGTCCTAAGAATTATTTGAGCTTGAGTGCAGCATGCTCGAAAAATGACTGATAGTACAGAACATACAGTACTGAGTCCTGCAGCACAGAAAGGAACGTTAGTCTTCACTGTCATTGATTCAAGGGCATCTCAGACGGGTCAGTTTATCAGCAGAACAAGGTTGCTGACATTTCTACATTCTTCTGACTTCACACTCTTATAATAGTTCACATTATTTAGGTTTTTGTTCAGACAACACAACAGAGGTCTTAGTTATATAAAATCCACCCCTCCAGGATGCAACACTTTCAGCTTCACACTCTGGCATGGAAAGTTCACACAAATGTCGTATATACAATATCTTCCCCCAAAAGCAACATGCCATGAAATAAAAGATTGTAATGCAGACTCTAATTCCTTCACAGTGTAAAGATATGTATATGATTATGCAGACTCAACAACCATACAATTATTACAAAATATTACATGGACTTCTTTATGTTTTAATTATACTTCATCATAATACGTCTCAGGGATTCACTGTTGACTTCTTTCACCGTTAAGTGGATGGTGCATTTCTGGCCCAAGCTACAACGGTCGACCTCTCAGGTGAGGCAAAAACACGTCCATGTACAGACAGGTATCCTTTAGCAGGGTGAGGAATCCTGCAGGGGCTGAGAGACTGAGACCTCTGCAGTCTCTTCATGGCTGGGACCCGGACTGAGGAGTCTCTCACCGATTGCAACAAAATACTGGAGTTCATGGATGCTGCAGAAAGTGATGGAGACCAGTGACTTGACCCCATTCTGGTAGATGATACACCTAGGAAAACAATCAGAGGTTTTTTTTCTGAAATTGTTGTAACTGTGCTACGTGTCTCTGTTTCAGCTCTCATGTAACTTTACCGAATCAGACCAATTTGGACCTTTTTTCATTTGTTTTTTTGAAATGTGAGGAAAGAGATCCAAACCTGATGGAGGATGAACTATTTCATCAGCAGGGTGGCAGCTGTCTGTGTCTAAACTTCGGCTGTTCCTAACAGCCTGGAGGGAGCGGAGGCTGGTCCGTGCAGGCGACCTGGTCCTGCCTGGTGATGTTGCTGCAAAACACATCAGGGTTTTTTCCAAAACATTGTGTTTGTAGGTGCAGTTTCTCTAGGGTTTTACCAAACTGGAAAATGTTTTTATTATGAACTTTATCATAGGAGTAACTTTTATACAAAAAAAATGTATTAATTGGATATCATCTCATTATTATCCTGTTCCAAAGTGATTCAGTATCTCTATTTCTTCTGCCTCACTGTCTACCTAAAAACTGAAATTAATGAAGTACTTCTTTAAAAAGTCCTATTACTAAAAAACTATTTGATCTAGGGATCATGAAAATCTCATTAAAGCCACAAACAGGCTTTTTGTTTGGCTGAGACCTCACCCACCACACACGAAAGCTGAGATTATTCAATCACAATCAATCAATAATGATAACGCCTTACACCAATCTAACGTGGTGTCTGATAATATGATGATCTGATGATCTGATAATATAGCAGGGTGTAATTAAAAACAGAATAGAGAGTGTCTGTAGATGTCAGACTGTGCCTGTTCTGTTTACCTTGATTCTGAGCGAGTTTAAGCAGCTTGAACTGGGTGACTTGCTGGTGAAGTCTGGCCAGGTTTGGGCTTTGGCAGTTCTGCTCAGCAGCTGATGTTGGTGAGGAAGAGGAAGAGCTCAGTGACAACCGAGCAGGCTGCCAGCGAGAGGAAGATGAAACCTCAGTTTTATTTCCTGGAGTGAAGTCATCAACATTTTCTAATGTGGTGTTAAAATAACACGGAAGCATCGCTGGTGACTCAGGGCTTCTCCAAGGTGAAGCAGCAGCAGGCGTAGAAACATAGTCTTGTCGTAAACCTGGAAGACAGACTCAAGTTATCTCTACCCAACGTTCAGTGAGTATACAGTATACACTAAATAATCAAAAAGATTCCTCTACACCCACTGGCCTCCTGTATACGAGCCATAATGTGGACATCTGTGATGTCATCCAGTCTGTAGTTTGTGTTGATGGAGTCATGGGAGTTGCTCAGATCACTGTTATCTGTGAAGATTAATAAATGCAAAATATTCAACTAAAATACTGATCAATGTTGATGAATTATAAAGAATATCTCAGGTTATTTGTATAAAAAGAAGTTGAGAATCCTGAAGCTGTAATCACTATATTACCTAAACTGTCAGAGGTGTGCCGTGTCGTGTTGACAGATGATTTGTCCATAAAAGAGCAAACAGTGTCAGTATGATGAAAAACTGCAGGACGTCTGTAGAAGTGACTGCTTGATCCTGACAATACAGAAAGTGAGCATAAAGTAAACCTGTGACCAGGATGATCGCCCCTCAGAAAAATCTTTTTTTTTTTTAATCAAAACAATTTGATTGATTTGATGGAGCCTAGGTGCTGCTTGCTTACTTTCATCAAGCCTATTTATCAGCAGACGACATGCTGCCTCCATCTCAGGACTGGGGTTGTCTAGGACATGTCGACACCATGTGAGAGCAGACTCTGTTTTCTCCACAGTCACCTGCTTCTTTGGAGACTCATATAACCTGTGAGGAATAAGAGACGACATTCACTCACAGGTAGAAAAGAAACTGAACAGTTTTCAAAGCTCCACCATTCTAGCTCCTTTACATATCTTTTCAATTGTGTAGTGACTTGGACAATAGATCAAACCTAGCTTCCTTTCATTTTTACATTAGACATTGTCCCTAACTAAAGTCTGACCACAGTGAAGACAGAAAAATGAAACACATTTTTTTTTTTTACCACACTCTCAAAAGAATATCATTGATGGTCTGATGCTACTAACCAGCTCTCTTCATCCTGCTCATCATCGTCTACATCAAGGAGCTCTACCAAGTCCAGAGCAGACTCTTCTTCTTTTGGCTCAGTGTCCAAGATGTCTTTTTGACAGTTATAGTTGTACAATGGCCCATCCATGGCACAGCAAGGTGAGGGGGACTTACACCCTGACTTCAAATGGTCTAGTCTTATCCTTGCATCCATGGCAAACGACCGACTGTTGCAACTCTTAAACCTTGCTGGCTCAGTGTCGGTCCAGGTGCTGCTGTATGGATCTGAACTGCTCTCCAGCTTTACAGAGTTGCTTCTCAGATCACTGCAGAGAAGACAGTAGTTTGCACTTGTATCGATCTCCATTGGTGACTGATTGCAAAAATACCGGCTCCAGTCGCTCTTCAGTTGGTCTTGGACTTCCATTTTCCTGGTGAAATCCTCAATACTTCTCACTTCATCAATCTCTCATCCAGTTTTGGTTTATTCCGCCTCAGTGTGCTGTTATGAAGATGTTAGCTACATCTGACTAAATCTTTATTTTAAAATAATATGATTCTTTAAAGGTCCAGTTGTGGCCATTATTGGTCTGCACAAGCAGCAACTGTGTAGCTTCACTGTGCCATATATTGACCTAGATTTGTTGAGTAGTGCTGTTAAGTATAGACACCCAACAGATTGGATGGATTTAGAGAAGCATCATGAGCTTATGTGGATTAAAGAGTTTGTGAGTGGCTACTAAGAAAGAAAAATAGACACCCAACATCACACCATCAAGACTAATGTGGACAATACCTATAGGCTAGTGAAGGTAAAAGCTGTTACAAGTATTTGTTTGCTTTCTTGGTTTAGTCACAGAGTATGTCATGTTTCTGTTTAGCTGTCAAGGACATTAAACTCTTTACATTCAATGCACCAAGGAGGAACTGCTCTATCTGAAGTGTTGATCAATCCATAACATGTTTATGTTCCTTTGGTATTGATAATGGGAGCTAGTCTATGCTGTGCAGCTGCTTCTTTAGTTGTCATACTGAATGCTATTGCTGAATGCCTGTGGTTGATTACTTTCAAATGTAGCTCTGTCTCACTCATCACACCCCAGGAAGTTGCATTGACAAGTGTGGTCAGATGCTGCTTCTCTCTCTGTCTGTCCTTCCCCCTCTCTCTGTCACACACAGGCAGATTAACACAAGATTTGTAGCTTCTCCAAGTGAAACCTCATTTCTTCTACGTTCTTCTCACACGAAGACACTTTGTTTTTTAACTTTACCTGTCAATGACACAATCTAACTGTTAGAAAAAGAAATGTGCATTTACTAAAGTTCATGTCATCACACCAGGTCTGATCTTTTACATACAGACAGATATTGTCTTTTTCTTTAGAGATCTTTTTAATAATTCATTTAAATTTGTACTGTCCAAATTTTACAGACTTCACAGAATATCATGCATAGACAGAGGGAAATTAGTCAAATTTCTCAAAGAGAAAACAATGAGTACAATTTTAGTTTTTCTAAAGAGTGACTATACTCCAATAGACACATTGTGTAGAAGGTAAGAATTGCTTTTAATGACCTCTAGGGGTTGACAGGTAAAAAGTGTGTTGAATCTCTGATCATACCCATGATTACAGCCGGGTGCGGTCAGGTTTGGAAAGAGCATGTCATCAGTGGAGGCACTGCACAAAGGTGTTGTTTGTCAAGAAAAAGTCCAGTGTGTAACCACTCTGACAAAACCACAAACTGTTATTTTTACATCTCTGTGTATGTAAGGGGTCACAAAGACCAGACAGTAGCTTTAGAAGTGATGGTATATTTAACACTGGACAGAGACAGGATAGCAAAACTCCCCCTCACATATTCTTTTCACATTAACGTGAATAGTTTTGCTACAGCCCCTTTAAAAAAAGCTTTTTTTCTTGATAAGAAATGATCAAGTTGCCCACCCCAGTTAGCTGCCCTTGAATTGCCCCTCTCAAAACATCCTTGAATCAACCCTGACTTCATCTGAAAAAAAAAAAAAAACTGCAGGTTAGGAGGAGGTGTCTTGTCCTCCGCCGTGTCTCTGCCGCACCTGCGCCCTGCCTCCCTGCGCTTCACCGGCCTGTTTCCTTATCGTCATCGCTGATGCCTCCCTGCGGTGTCACTCTCCTTTAACGCCGACCGACGGCTGCTCTTTACCGGCTGCTAAAACTACACCAAAGTGCTGAACTTTCCGAGAGGACTTTTCCTTCTAAAATGTGGACCACCGAGCGATAAATCAAATAGTGAAGCGCCACCTCTGCCGCGGGGAAATGCAGGACGACAGCGGCAAAGCAGCACCCGGGAGCCCCGCTGTAGCCAGTACAAACACATCGCAGGTATGAGCGGAGGTTTTGGGCTCTTTACCGCTGAAACCACAACAGCCATATCTCTGTGTGGGTTTAAGAAGTAGGTTTGTCTCTCTAACCAACGTGGAAGCCCTTTACGGGCGATTTAATTTCACCTACCGGGAAAAGAAAGTTAAAGGGAAAGATAAAAGTTGTTGGGGTGAAGCAGTCTAACCTGTCCGTCCACATTGCTCTGAGCTCCCAGGTTTGTCTTCAGCCGCAGCAGAGCAGACGCACTGTGGACAGCAGAGCCTGAGTCACTCGACAGATGTGTTTGTCCAAACTTTTCTCAGGGTTTTACACCACAGAAAACAGACTGAGGGGAATTATTCAACATGTCATTTGAATTGTAGGTTTGTGCCATATAATTATGCAATGCCTTATTTATGTAATATATGGTGCAAACATAAAAAGTCTTGAGTAAATGTAAGTTTGTTTGTTTTTTTTAGATTTTTAACAAATAATTAGTTGATAAATGGATTTGTGAAATGATAGAGAAGTATTAGTTAACTACTTTTATAATTGATTAATAGCTTTATACTTCATAACTGAGTAATTTTTCAAACAATAATAGCAACATTACCAGCCCCTGCTATGTCTCAGCTCATAAGTTAGTAGAGATGTACTGCATTTCTAAATGATGATGGAGATGATGAAGCTGATGATTAAACACTCTTCTTTTAGGACGGCCTTTAATGCCATTCATTGAGTCTTATTCAGCCCTCTTCTGTTGGTTTACTTCAGGCACTGCAATTGGTTGTACACACTCCTCTGTTACTTCTCTTGTCAAAAGAGTTACATTGTGCAGTACCTCAACTTCTTAGTTCCTACATCAATGTCTCTAAGCCTGTTAACATGTTAACAGGCATAGAGACATAGAGACACCTTTCTTGTGTATATGAAACCTGGTGTAAGAAATCTCAGAGACAATATATTTTGGATGGCTTAAAACATCAACATAAATTTGATGAATGTATGTTAATTGTATTTGCGTCACTGATAGATTATTAACGTTTAAACATATAACAATGACAGTAACAGCACATAAAGCAGAAGCTGTTATCTTAATCAGACTTCCTCCCTGTAACCTGACATGAGAAAACAGTTCCTCTCTTGTCTAGAAATGGATTGCCTGCAGAAGAGAAGAAAGAATGAATAGTCCAGTTGATAGTTTTGAACATCTCATGAGTTAGATCAACCGACAGGGTAGACCTCACACAAAGCTTGTTTTACAGTTGAAATAAAAGATCACCTCCAGCACATCTGAGCTGTAACTAGATCGTATCATTTTTGCAGTATGTAGAAACATTTTAGACAACCTTATCATGAAAAAAAAATTACAGATTTGCACCGATATCTGTATTACTGAATATTGCCTCTCTGATTTCACTGCGTTAACAATGTCCTTTTTTTTTTCTAGAGTTCAGGACATTTGAACGGACATACCGTTTCTCAAAATGGCTACAACCCGACAGCTACACCTGTGCTGCAGTCACAGATTGAATCCAGACCTCCAAGTCCTGCACCCACTCCAACCCCAGCTGTCCCGAGGGAGCAGTGGGGAGGGAAGTATGAGTTCCTGCTCTCCTGTATTGGATACTGTGTGGGACTGGGGAACGTGTGGCGGTTCCCCTATCTTTGTTACCGCAATGGAGGAGGTGAGCAGTTTGTGTGCATGTCCATTTCCCTGTCAAGTATCGAATGCTTTAAATGCCAGGTGGTATGTCTGTAATAATTTGTTACACTCATTTGGGCAAGAGACACTCTGTGCCCTGCCCTTGGGTGTGTGCTGTCCTGCTAATTGTGCTGGCTTGATTTGCACACTCAGCCCAGAGCTCTCCATGGCAGCCTTGGTACTTGGAGCTAAAACACAAAGCGTTTACTAATCCTATAAGTAGAGACAGTGTTTTCTTCCTTGATTGCACACCAGACATGTGGTCTGCCTGTTTAACCCAGCCTTAAATACTGTGCGTCTTCATCTGAAATCAAACATGTTGGAGCAGTAAAGCAGAATAATGTCCGTGAAGCTGCCACCTACAGTAGACAGACGCTAACCCGCCTCTACAGGCTGTCTGCTTCAAGCTGAACAAACCAAATCAATACCTCGGATGTCTCTCCCAGCACCACCCTTTCCTCACACTGACCTATTTCTAATATTCACAGGTGTGTTTCTCATCCCCTACTTCATCATGCTCTTTGTTACGGGTGTTCCACTGTTTCTCATGGAGCTGAGTTTAGGCCAGTATGGAGCGGCTGGCCCCATCACTGTGTGGAAATGCTGCCCTCTACTCAAAGGTAATGACCTGTTCTCTCAGGCTTCTTACCCCAGTAACTACACACTCACATACATTGTGAGCCAGTGTCACAATCTTGGAAACTTTTAGAGATGATCATGGCAGTGTGGTAATTTATTGTTAGTTTATACTCAATTCTAATTAGCCAGAAAATGTTAAGTATTGTAACGATATCTGATCACAGCACTGTCTTAATTTTCTAGGAATCTTGAGCATCCAGTCTGAACCACAATGTAATGATTTGCATGAACAGATCTCAAACTGGCAGTATTACCAGTCAATCCAGACTAATAGTCCAGGAAAATAACTTGCTGACTCACATCAGATTGCCACCTCATCACTATACTGTGCGTCATGAGGCCAATCCTAAACAACACAGCTGCTAAATATAAACATCAGAGAAAGAGACCTGCAGGAACTTTCTTCAAGCCCAAAAATAGTGAGCTTTGTATTTTGAATTTGAAATGATCAGCAACCTGGCAGGTTGAATTAAGAGAGACGCTTCCAAGTGTGACAAAAGAAAATTTATAAGGTCTGCAATGTCGGATGTCTTGAATGCTGTAATTTGGACGATACACTCCGAGGTATATTCAATGATTGTTTCTGCAAGTAGAACAAGGAGGTTCATAGCTACATCTACATTAAATGAATCCAACTTATATACAATGCCCAACACAATAGTTTGTTTTTCTGAGATACTCAAGGCCTTTCTTTTGTAATTTCTTGTAGGTATTGGCATTGGGATGCTCTGTGTGTCCACGCTGGTGTGTCTCTACTATAACGTCATCATAGCGTGGACGTTTTACTACCTGGGCAGCTCCTTCCAGAGCCCTCTGCCCTGGTCCTGTGATGCTATAGCTAATGCAGGTATCTGTAACAGCACTGGGAATAGCTCCACTGGTAAAACCCTCAGCCCCACAGAAATCTTCTGGAAGTAAGTGATTTTTTTGTTTGTTTTTCTTTTTACACAATCACTCACCACCTCTCATATTTGAAGAAATCAAACCTGCTTTGCCAATGTATACAGGCTGTTTTATTACCTTAGGCTTCTTTAGACTCTGGCAGTAAACACAAACGTTGTGTAAATACATTTTGCGACTTTTTCCAACAAGCACCAGTATTGTTTACTGGACTTAAACTGTCACCTTTTCAGATAACAAGACCAGGAACTTTATGGCCACACCTTACTGTTGATTCCTGTAAATATGATATATTATTCTGTATAACACCTGCACAATATATAAGACTTTAAACTTGCAAATATCAACCATTATGATGTTTTATAACAGCAGTTGTAAGGCATGATGGTTATAATACTTAATAAGTAAAGTATCACAGTTATTCCTCACTTCTCAGAATACATCTTGCATGAAAGATTGTATGGTGCTGTGAACATGGTGAAAGAGTTGTCATGGTCAGCCATAGTGCCATGATGACAGCTTACTGTCTGCTTCGAGTGAAAGCAGGGGTTTATTTATGTACAGCAAACAAACCAAAAGGTACGGTCTGAGGCCAGATATCACCTGTAAGTCAGACTGTTTGTTGACCCTATTACCAGAGCCTACTTTCAAAAAAGGCATGGTGGGCTTTTAGAAGAGAAGAAATACAAAGAGAATAAAAAAAAAGAGAAAAAAACATTTTGGTAAG
Source organism: Seriola lalandi dorsalis (assembly GCF_002814215.2). Lineage (NCBI taxonomy): Eukaryota > Metazoa > Chordata > Actinopteri > Carangiformes > Carangidae > Seriola > Seriola lalandi. The sequence goes on from NW_019524809.1 coordinate 1,760,659, forward strand.
AACATTCCTACTGAAAATATTGGGACTTCAGGACCAACACAGATTAATGCTTATAATGGCATAAATACCAAGCTTCATGTCTAGATGATAAAGTGTTACATCAGTGAAAATGGTGTAAGTGCTGATCCAAAACAACACACTGTGGCTGCCACTACACCGTTGCCTTAAGGAAGAAAGTGAGCTGTGATGTTAGGGCACGTGACAACCACACTCTTTAACTGTTATGATTACAGAGAGCACAATGTTCATAAGACTTTACAGCCTAAAAATGGATAAAGCTATTAGCATTGGCCATTTTTTTTATATTGCGAAGTATTATAATCATATTGGTAATGCCCTTTGATTGGTAATACATTGTATATTACATTATACCTTATATTATAATTATACATTATGAAGGCTTTTAGCAGCTCTGATTATCCTTGTGTCACAGCACATAATGTGTGAATATTTATAGATAAGGATAAAATAAGAAAATATTACTTAGATTATTCTCCTTCTTTAGTGCTATTCTCTCAGAGCACTTATAGCACTGGACTACAATGATTTTTATTGCTGGTAAACATTGAAGAAACTTATTTGAACTCAACAGTATGAATAATGGTCTCCTTCCTCAGACAAATGTCTTCATAGCCACTTATTAATCCAGCCTAACAACTGCACTCTGTTTATTTTGTGTCAGTGAATGTGTATTAAGTGCGGCAATAGGTGTGGTAATAGGTGTGCTGTAATATATGTTTGTTTTTGACTTGTGTTTTCTTGCAGTGAGCGAGTGCTGGGGGTAGTAAACAGTGAGGGCCTTCATGACCCGGGCCGTGTCCGGTGGCCCCTGGCCCTGTGCCTCCTGGCCTCCTGGATCATCATATTCCTGTGTATGCTCAAGGGCATCCGCAGCTCTGGCAAGGTGAATCAACACAATGTTCTTATTGTCAACTCACATACACGCACATACAATCCTGCCCTTTGCTGCCATAACTTGCCGGCCTAAAACTTGTCTATGTTGTCTGGGTCTTCAGGTGGTTTATGTCACAGCCACCTTCCCATATTTTGTGCTCATCGTTCTGATCATCAGAGGTGCTACACTGGAGGGCTCTCTTCAAGGTGTTGCTTTCTACCTCACACCAGACTGGAACCGATTAGCTAATGCACAGGTACTTCTTGATGGTAGACTAGCACATATAAGGTTGAGGAGTGTGTGAACTCAATGCTTTGTTGCTGCTATATAAATATATATAAATAACAGCAGGTATTGTCATTGTTTAAAGCATATTTCTGTCTGAACATTGCAGGTGTGGAATGACGCAGCCTCACAGATCTTCTACTCCTTAGGCATTGGAGTTGGAGGGCTGCTTTCTATGGCCTCTTACAATAAGTTTGACAACAACGTGATCAGGTGAGTTTGGGGAACTGTGCTCCAACGTTTGCTCTCTTGCTGCAGTCATGATAGCTTCAGTCTCTTAATCGTGGCTCTTTTGATTTCAGGGACACTCTGATTATCACAACAGGAAACTGCAGCACCAGCTTCTTTTCAGGATTTGCTATATTCTCAATCCTGGGTCACATGGCATGGAGGAAGGGAGTGCCTGTTGGAGAGGTGGCAGATACAGGTAGTTACTTTGACCAATTAATACAATAAAAATCTCACTTGTGTGTAGTTGTCATTTCATTTCATTTGTGTATTATGGCTTATGTGTGTATTTTTGTGTACTTCTTTATAAAAATATTCACATCTGAATTTATTCTAGTCTTTCTCACTGACTACTACTACTACTAAACTTTAAACTTGCATGTTATACTAAGTGACCTACATGTATTTCTTTTTTTTTTTTTTTGCTTCAGGTCCTGGTTTGGCCTTTGTTGCTTACCCAGAAGCCCTTGCTCTACTGCCAGGCTCAGTGTTCTGGTCCATCCTGTTCTTCCTCATGCTCTTTATGCTGGGGATTGATACACTGGTAAGGCTGCAGACTTTATCAACTGTATGTTTGATACTGACAAAAATACAATCCCCCTCTGCATGTACAGTACATCTTCTGCTCTGCTGCCTCACAGTTTGGAAACATGGAGGGCATCACCACTGCTGTGCTGGACGAGTTTCCACAGCTCAGACAAAACACGCTGCACAAGTCCTTGTTCCTGGGCACGCTGTGTTTTTGCTTCTACCTTTTGGGTCTCTTGTTAGTGAGTGATGTGAGTGCGTTTTTGATTGAACTGTAGTAAGTGAAAAAGTGTAGCAAATGCATCTTCTCTGTCATCAGACTCACATTTCCCATGCTGTCTATGTCTTCATAGGGAGGGATTTACTGGTTCACTCTCATTGACTCCTTCAGCACTAGTTTCGGCCTCATCATCATCACCCTCTTCATGTGCATTGGCATCTCCTTCTTCTATGGTAGCCCATCTCTAACACAACATCACTCCTCTATATGAGTCTGAGTCATCCAGGACACATGATGTTTAGTTGTGAAAGAGGAGAAACTTGACTTGCTGTGTTGTGAAGGCTACAAAGCAAATCCAGTTTCTATTTTAAAACTGCACTGACATCAAGCAGTTTTTTTAGCTGCTGTATTTCACATCATGTCTCCATTATGTTCTTAATGATAAATTGAACACATTTTCTGTTATGTTATCCTGTCCCAGTATCTTTTCCAGGGTTACTAAAATGCATCTCTTAATGAACCTTTCTTATTAGGGGTCAACCAGTTTTGTCAAGACATTATTGATATGATCCGCCACTGCCCTCCCTGGTGCAGCAAAGTTCTGCTCTACTTCAAAGCGTGCTGGGTTTTCTTCACTCCGTTTCTTCTGCTGGTGAGTAGACATGGTAGTTTTGACATCTGTTACTGGTAGATGCAGCTACAATCTGACATCAGCATCGGTCATCTGTTATTAGTATTATCTGAATTAACTGGCCTATCGTGTTAGTTGATCTTTTCTAAAGTGTAAATGCACTGACATTTATAGGTTTTATGGTGGTGAAATAAGGCACCTGGTGGACGCTGTTGGCCGTTAGAGCCATTTAAAAAGTGAAAAAAAATGGGTTTGTCTTCTCTTATAGCACCTTACACAGAAGCAATGAAAATTTTTACTTTGTTGCCACAATGAAAGAGTAGGACAGCATATTTTGTCAAGTGTAGATTTTAATATGGTCTGACAGTTTGGTTCATCTGTTGCTGTGGCTGAAATTCCTTAAGCGGTCACTGGTTAATGGCAAATCCCCTCCTTTTGGTTCTTAGCAATTCTCACACTTATTTGATCCATTATGTTACTGATTCTTTTAATATTTCAAACTGCCTCACATCACATGATGTGAGTACTGGATACAAATCAGTACAGCCTCTATGAAGCATCGCAAAAAAAACTACTGAGCTTGTTTGCTTAGGAGGGGATAAGGAACATTTATTTTGAGATTAATTTATCAATAATTTATTATGTTATGTTAGAAACAAAATATAGATTTTTTTTATTAAGATTATTTTGACAAATTAAGAATTATCACTATTACTAAGTACATAATGTCCAGCTATGACCTTCTCTACCAGCACCGTTAACTAAAGCACATATCATATACACTACATATAATATTATGCATATATTGCACAATCCATGTTACACCACTTCCTCTCTTATTTCTGCCACTCTTTTCTGTATGTTGCCTTAAGCAGAATTACCATCTACAATAAGGTCGATGGTGTGTTTATTGTCATGTATTGTTGTACTTTCAAAGGGTAATTTGATGAGGGGTGAGACATTGAGCTGTCCCAGAGAGATAAAAATACCCCCGTAAATGGCTGAATAGTTTATCAGAAATGGAAGGAGACGAAAGTATGATCAATCAAATTACCAACTGTTACAAAAAGGTCAAAGAAACTAAAATAACATCATTCATTTGAAATGTAGCCTGCTGTGCTGAAAAAATGTTCACAACAGCAGTGAATAATTCAAAAGGAGAAACTGACATTCAATCTGAGTTCCCCCTGCAGCATGTCTCTGCTGGCCTTCTCAGTCTCTCTCTTTCTGTTGCAACTGTGGCTTTTTGTGAAGATGAAACATTCCTCTGTTCACTCTTCGCCTCTCCTCTTGCTGCTGTAGTTCATCCTGACGTACATCTTCATCGAGATGTACAACACATCGCTCCACTACGGGTCCTATGTGTACCCACGGTGGGGTAAAGCGCTGGGCGTGTGCATGGGTGCGACCTGCTGTCTGCAGATTCTCATCTGGGCCATTGTGGCCATCTGCAAGGAAACTGGAACACTGAAAGACGTCAGTACCACCACTTTGTCATTTTGTCACTGTGAGGTCTGGTTACACCTCTGCCGCTGTCACACTAAATAGTATAGCTCCAACCGACTGTCACTGCTGCGCCTGTTTAGATATCTGTTGGAAGCTTTATGACTGTCTCTTGCTTCTTTTTCGCAGCGCTTTCAGAAAGCGATTCGACCTCTGAATTCCTGGAGAGTGAACAATTTGAACAGCACGGGGAGAGTACAGGAGCGCGTGGAGCCGGAGAGAGTGGAGGCTCCGTTCACTGTCACGCTCACAGACATGGACTTCACTGCAATGACGTGGGAGGCGGGAAGCCAGGCGTGACAGCATGGAGAGCAGTGATGAACGCACAGTGATATGTTGTCAAGAGAAAGAGGAATTTATCATTATGTTATTTGCCCCAGCTAGGCTCTGGTGGCCGTGTCTGTGTGTCCTGCAGGGCAGTGTGGATGAATTGCTTTATTTATACTATTATGTATGATTGAATAGTGTTTTTTAACTTTTTTTTACATTATGTAGAATATAAGGAAAGTTTGGATTATCCTCGTCTTACTTTTGGATGAGCGTAATTCTGATGATATTTACTGTCATAGTAGTGCAGAACAATGAATTTTCCTCTTCCAGCGGTCAACAGCGGCTGGGGCACTACATTTTGTTTATGTCTTGACTCTTAACTGTTCCGCACCACACCACTGACCTGGAGAGGTGACCACGATTCATCAGCCCACCAGTGTACAAGGTGCTGATGACACAGCCTCACAGAGTCAGGAATACTTTTAATTCATTTTACTTTTTAACATGAATGTTTGCGGGAAAAAAATAATTATTGCGAGAATAAATAAATACATTTAAAAATAGCTTGCCAAATGAACGATTTTTCAAGGTACTGTCCATGTCTAAGATTTAATGTGTGATTGTCTACATGTCAAATGAACAGTTCCTGCAGATATCTGCGAAAAATGTAGCGATCAATTCACTCCTTTGTTGCTCACACTGGTAATGTCACATTTACAACTACATTCCACATTAATGTCGTAGACAGGCTTTAACGTGGGATGTATATGTTTCTGACTAACATTTCTTGTTTTTAGAAAAAAAATAGACAGGAATCAGTGGGTATCTACACACAGGTAGGTTTCTAGTTTTGTATGTTTACTGGAACTTTGCTTTTCCAGTCCTTCAATGTCAAGTTTCCACCCTGCTATTTAATTGCAGAAATCCCTCCTTAAGTCATTATATATCATTGGTTAAATGTAAGGTCTTATCAGTTAAAGGTATTGTCCGCTTGAGGACATGATTATTATCAAATCAATCTTCCTAGCATTTCTCGTTACTCTGATTTTATGGGCCTGCTTAAAGAAAACATCAAAATCGGTGTGATAAGATATTAGTTATTAGTGAATTGGCCACACTGCTTAATTTGTGACAATAAGATCAATACATTTTTAAAAGACCCTTTGTAAGATCATTTCAATGGTATTAAACCTGGAACATAAAAGAATTACAAAAATTTCTCCCACAGATGAGACAGTTCACCTGGACACACCGGTCACTGTTTAATGTGTTAGAGCTGTGTGAGATAGACTGTCCCAGATTAATAATATTTGTTAATAAGACTAGTTGCACTTCTCTCACAGAGGCCTGAAGTTTTGATACTGTCATCTATTCCCAAAGATTTAATTTGGAGTAACTGATAAAAATTCCCCATCGTTTTCAAGGGCATATGTGCTCACTCTTGAGTACATGTTGCAAATATGTAAATTGGAGATCTACCAAATCTGCAGTGTTTGAATTGTTAAATCCTTTCAGTCACATGAAACATTACATTTTGTGTTTTAATATTGAGGGGTGCTCAAAGCATCTTTCAAGTAGGATCACTTTGAAACCATTGAGTAAAAACATTTTATTATCGTTTGTTTTAGGAGTGTATGTCATGTCATAAACCTCATCTTTTTTGCCTTTGTAAACCTTGTTGCCATTCTCTTATGTATTGCTGTGCATAATGATTAAATATTATCAATGTCTTCACATCTTTATCTATTCATTGCTTTTGTTGTGATCATTATTATTATTTGCGATTACATTTATTGGTGATTTTTCTTTCAAAGATATCTTTTGGAAAACAATTAAAACTGCGGGTGAGTATATACAGCCAAGCCATCCGTTTTATTTACAGTAACTACTTGTTTGAAGAGTTTCCTCTGGAAAATTAGTTTTGTAAAATGAACTTCTGTTGACCATAGTTGTCATTGATGTGGCAGTCAGTCTGTGAGTAGCCTCAGTGAGGTTAAACTCATCCAATACACACAAAAAATATGACATTGCATTTTAAATAGTTTAATGGAGGCAACAGAAGGGTTGTTCTCTAAATATCTGACCATGACCCAAAGTTTCCTCAAGCTTTCTACTAATTTTAAATGACAGTACGTGAATCTTACCTCAAGAGGGCAATGGTTGCACATATAAAAGGGTGCTGGTTACGCATATTTAATCCATGATCACATAATAAAACGTATTAAAGAAACTTTTAGTGACCAAAGAGAATAGATTATAGCTTTTATAACTATAGTGAAATGCGTGTTTCTCTGGTAGGTTAAAAGGTAAAGACGTCAGTGCGTAGTAATTTGTGAAACAAGGTGAACAAAGTGAACATATGCACGATCTACATCACCGTAATAACTATATAATTACATCACATCGGCTGAAATGATGAGTCGTCTACTTTTCTACCAGCTGTCCAGTGCAGTAGAAAAACCCTGAAATCCTTTGTGACTCGTTTGGATGGCGGGATACATGCAAATGAGCGGATGTTGCGTATATATTTTCCCGCGTTTTCATCTCGTGGGTTTGGGTTAGTTCGATTTCGTTTGGTCACGTGATCCCTGGGAACGCACACTGCTCTCTGTTTATCATCACAGAGAGCCTAAGACTACATTATATGTATATACTACTACATTTAATGGTACTGTCGGCAGTACTGGGTTTAAATAGAGATAAACGACCACTAAACTCAGCGAAGACGTTAATATACACGGGATTTTGAGCACTTAGCGTGGAGGGCGGCTAACAGCTGCTGAGACACCGGCGACACCGGAACCCGCAGCGCACTTCCGTGTTACAAATCGAGCACACACGCTTTCAGGAAGTCAGTGAGGTTTTGTTGTATTGTTGCTACGGAACTCGTGCAGTGGGATTTAAACTTAGTAAACATTATTTGTCGACTTCAAATCACATTTCTATTTCTAAGTTTTATATTTGTCTGTTAGCTAACCGTAAACCAAGATGCCACCTAAAAAGCGCAACTCTGGGACGACACAGAGCAAGGGGCTGAAGCCCAGTGCTGAAAGTGCCTCTCCAGACAAGAGGGAGAGTCCAGAGTTATCTCTTAAAAAGTAAGAGACGTTTTTTGTGCCTCATCCAGGTCTCAGCAGAGAATTACTTAGCTCCTCTGTAAAATGTATTTACACCGTAGCCTAAATGTTTAGCTAACGTTAGTTTGTGCTGGTATTTCACTCTTGTTAGCTGTGACTAACCGTGAAGCTGACTAGCTAGCTACTTTAAACGAAGCCAGGCCTGTATTTAGAGGTAAAACCTATGAGTTTTAACGTCTCTCAGTCCTGCACAACTCACCACAGGGTGTTAATATTCAGTATCATATATAGCATGTGATGTGGCGCTGTTATAACACATAAATACACCTGTGCCGGGAGGCTTGTTTTGATGTCCCGAAACTCCATAACGTTGGTTTATGGTCTTCATCCACTAGACACAGAGACAAGGATGCCGAGTTTGTGACCCTGTGCAAGAGCCTTCACGTCACAGACCTGGTTTGTGACCGTGCCTGGACCCTGTGGAAAACCATTCAAGAGTCCATGGATGAAGTCGCTGTATGTATTTATATGCAGTAATGTGACAGTAGATCTGCAATGTTGTGATCCTGCCTGGAAATTGTATTAGTCTGTTTCAAAGCCACCCTATAATAGAACACAAGAATCCCATTTGGAGACAGCTCACTTACTGTTTATACAGTTTGGTCAGAATTAAATGGCCACTAAGGCATCCAGACCCTAACAATTCAAATGAACATGGCTTAACAACCAAACCCCCTCCAAAGCTTTTCAAACAGCTTTCTCCAATTTGCCCTACAAGGATTATCCTCCTGCAGTAATTGTAGCACAACACAAAAACTGTAGACAGCTTTGTAGTTTTTGTCAGTCTAACAGTACAGTATCAGAAATTGACTCACAGGAAAACATAGTCACTGATTTTGGATGGCATTCAAGTAGTGCAAGTACATGTAAAAGCTGCACAAATATCAACCGAATGGTAACCTTTTCACTGCTGGTTAAAGGATCGCAGACGAGGATGCACTGCACGTAATGAGCAGGCATGTGTCTCATATCACACTGTCACAGGTCTTATGTGGGTATTATCTGTGAGATTAGGTGTAAAGTTTGACATTAGTGTCACCTTAAATTGTACCCTACATATCAATCTAATCCGACAGTGTGGCACAGTGTCTATGTGTGATGCTCTTGTCATGTTGAGGTGGTTTTTCTGAAGTGTTGATGAAAGGTTAACCTTTTGCTAATCTGTTAAAGGAAATTTTAACATCTTATAACAAAGGTGGACTAACATGTCTTTGATAAAATATGTATTTGTATTATATTGCTTTGTTGTAACAGATCTATTATATTTATGTTTCAGTCCTACTCAACATTCTCCACCAGGTCTTCATATTCATTGATGTCAGTGATTAGAAAAATACCTCACTTTTTTAAACATTTCTCTTTTTACATTTTATTTCAGGACAATCAGAAAAGGCTGTGGGGTGCTTGTCTCTTTGTGACTGTGACAGACATGGATGTTGCCTGTTTCACTTTAACTCAGGTTCTGAAAGCAGTCAGTCTAAAGTAAGTAATCAGCAGCTTTCACAGTGCTTGAATTTATAGCATATGCTGCTGAATTGCTGTTTTTAGCTTCAAGTAAAAATCTACCTCTTAATATTCTTCACATTACTGTGATGTAATATGAAGAATATTCCTGTTGAGGAGCATTTGTCATTTTGACAATTACTGTACCAGTCTTAAAAATTTTATTAGTATAATTTTAAATTCGGCCTGCATTTATGGGCTGGTTTTAAAGTTTTATTCTTTCAGTTTGCTTGTTGAGTTTTCATTCAAATGAAGTGTCCTCTCACCTACATTCATCCTTACTTTTGTAGTGTAAAGCAGTTTATGTCTCTGGTGAGGAAGTTGGATGTGAACTTGGATACAATTAGCACCAAGGTGAATTCAGCACTGACACGACTGGAGAAGAAGTATGATGTGACACTGGCTCTGTACCAGAGGTTTGAGAAGTGAGTGAGCACATTAGTACAGTACAGGTGCTTGATTCATAGAGAACTAATTGTGGCAAAATTGTAACTGAACTTAATATTTGTTTTGCTTCAGGACTTGCAAGAAGATCTTTGCTTTGGTTGCTGATGGCAAGTAAGTTGGAGACTTATCTGTCACATGAGTGAAATGTATTTGTCATACTCATTTTTTAGTATCTTTATTGCCTTGTGCTTGATAATTGCATGTTTGTTATAAAGATGTGATGCCAGTTGCTAGGTTAATAGTTCAGTGTCTCATTTTCAAGGGAGAGAGAGACCATGCGGAGCTGCTGGACAATGTTTCTTTTGGCCAAAGGTAGGTTTAGCCTTTAACACATTACCAACAACAAAAACAAGTAGGATCAAGCTGTTAACACACGTGATGGAATAGTTTTCATGTTGCTCCATCTTCTTCTTTCCATCCTTCCTTCCTTCTCTGTTCTCAGCTGTAGAGCTCAAATGAATTGGAAAGTTCTGTTCTCTGTAGCCTGCAGCAGTAGTATTGTGATGGTGCTTCTCATGTGTTACATCTTTGCTGTCTGCAGGAAGGGTCTTACAGATGGATGATGACCTGGTCATATCATTCCAGCTGCTGCTTTGTACGCTGGAGTTATTCATCAAGCGCTGCCCTCCAGACCTTCTGCAGCCTCTTTACAGTAAGCTTCAGGGTCATTTACTGAGACATCTGTCTTTATTTGATAAACTTTTATGGCCTCTTACTGAACAACTAAATTTGAAAGTCTGAAAAGTTGAAGAATTTATTTAAAAGCGACTAGAGAAACATTTTGATGTAGGCATAACTGCACATTTAGACCTAATGTGATTTCACGTTATTTGCTTAAAAAGCATATGCACAGTATTGTGTTTATGTTGTATAATAGTAGATCTTCCCAGCCATGAAAAATGTAAAATGTAATCACAACATCAGAGATTCTGTGTCATGAAAAGATCTATAGTTCATGCCTCCCACAGATTTTCTAACTTCTTAAATGTTTTTCTCTCAGAATCATCCATCAGTAAAGTCCAGAGCCCCCCAACACGAACATCTCGACGAAACCAGAGCAAAGCCAAATCCCGACCTCCAGAGCCAGAGATGGATGTGCAGCTTCTCGAAACCTTGTGCAAAGAGAATGAATGCAATGCAGAAGAGGTCTGAGCACTTCTCTTGTTATAGTTCTTACAGTCATCATCTAAACACATTTCTATGCCATCCATGTGTTTTTGGCCTCATTTGTCCTTTATACCAATTCTTTTTGCAGGTGAAGAATGTATACCAGACCAGTTTCTCTGCTTTCCTGGACTCACTAGATCTTTCAAGATCCCCAGATTTTCCTCAGGTAAGGGTTGTGATTGTCACAACACCTGCTCCACTGTTTGATTTCACCTTGTCTCCTCTGCACTTAGTGTTTCCATTAGTTACCTTTTCCTGCTTGCTGTTGCCATTGTTGAATGTTTGAGTGTCTGACAGCTGTTGGTTGTTCTCTTTGCTGCTCTTACATGTTTGTTTTCACATACATGGTGTCAGGAAAATGTGTACTCAAGCAGGGGATCCTTCATTGTGTGTAGGTGTTATATTGCAAAGGCAGGTATGACAACAACAGAGACAGGATGCTACTGTTTGCTGACACTGAAACTCTTCTGAAAACGGGTACTGGACATATTTTTTTTGCTGTTACGTTACCCCAGTAACGAACGAGTGGTGCATATTATTTACACAAGTGTCTTATATAAATAATGTGTAGGTCTGACCATGTTGATCTGGCCTATGAGGGGCTTGCATAAATTGGAAAAAAACATGAAATTTGAAGAATGAAGTGTGATTTTGGCCCAGATTATTTTATTTCACAGATGTGTCTGTGACTGTGCAGACAAGTCGAGTACTTGCCTTATTTCAGAGATGTTTTATGAGATCTGATCAGATACAGATAGATTCTGGCATGGTTGTAATTGTACAATCTCTAGACAAGTCTTGTACATGTGTTGAGAAACCCCTGTTAATTCTTTAGTGTCTGATTCCTTATCATTTTCTGATATCTTTGATTGCAGAGGTAGTTAACAGAACACAATCTTTCATCTAAAATATGCATTTAACTAATGAAATTTGATGCATTGTTAGAGCTCAAGATAATTAGCAGTTAACCTCCTTACAACAGTGAAATAATTCTTACACAGTAGGTCAAGGGTGTAATTACATATTATTTTGTGCTGGTAATCTAAAAGACTACAATGCAACAATTATTTAACTAGTTAAATGGAACCACTTACATTTTTGATACTTTTGTACATGTTAGCATTTAACACATTTGCATTAGGGTCAATTGAAAACAAAGGATTTGACTGAGAAAATTCAAACTGTTGAGCACAACTGGGACACAGTGATGGTGTTTATCTTTGTATGTGTGGAACCATTTAAGTGCAAGTAACCTCAACATTTAATTGTCATCCTAGGTGAATGACCTCGACCAACAATATGAAGAACACTACCTCAAAAGTAGAGACATTGATGGACGGCTGTTTTTTGATGGAGATGAGACTGTTCTTGTGCCTAAAGTCGAAATGTAATTAGTTATCTTCACTATTCAGTGTTTTAATTTTCTTGTAGATCAGCTAATATAATGTAGAGAAAAGTGTTGAATAATCTCCTCCTGCATTCAGATTACAGGGGGAGAGAACGCCAAAGAAGAACCTGCAAGATGAAGATGCTGTACTCATCCCTCCACAGACTCCAATCAGGTAAGCAGTTGTAGTCACTCTCCTGTTCTTCATTGTGTTTATTGTTCACCCAGTGGACCGAATGGAAAACCAAACTTTCGAGATTAGTAAGGGATTAATTATACTGTGTGGAATTTATTGGACATATTTCATTGTACAAAATGTTTTGAGTTTGTCCGTCATGATCGTCTGATTTTGGTTTTGTCTCATCAGAGCTGCCATGACCTCCATTCAGCAGTTGAGGGGTGATCTCATCTCCAGTGGGGACCAACCATCAACTAACCTGGATACATATTTCAAAGTGGGTCCCTAGTAGTGTTGCCACTAAATGTCCGATGAATCTGCATCTTGCCACTTTAATTTGAGATATTTCCTGTTTTCTTATTGCCTGGTCAGAATTGCACTGTGGACCCGACGCAGGACGTGCTGAAGCGTTTGGAGACACTTGAACAGGCGTTCAGCCAAAGATTTGGTCAGGCAGTCGGTCCGCGCTGTGTCATACTTGGCAAGCAGGTATGAACTAACAGTCAAAAAAAAAAAAATGACAAAAAGTGGCAAGACATGTCATTCTGAAATTACTGAAATGTCCAACTTACAGTACATGTTTGTGTTGTCCTTCAGAGATTTACCCTCGGAGTCAGACTGTATTACAAAGTCATGGAGGAAATGCTGAAATCGGTGAGTGACTCGTTTGAATTTATGTCATTAATTTATTTTTTCAACTGTTTTATTCAACAATTTTGTATTTTTATTATTTATCTATTTATTCAGAGGCTCAGGTGAATTCAAATTTAGCAATTTTCAGGTTTACCCAAAAAAGTATCTCAGAAAAGCTCAATCTACCTGTCTATGCCCTTATGACTTCTGTTTTCATAGCAACATAGTGGAGAGCAAATTAAGTCTGTCAACAGGAAGCAACTCACTGGAAGTGTAGACTATACAGCAGAGGTTCCCACACTTTTTGACTCAACATACTTCAGTGTCTGAAATAACTTGCATTCATATTGTTCATACTCATTCATACTTTTTCACTTTGTAGGAAGAGAAGCGACTGTCTGTGCAAAATTTCAGGTATGTTTTTATTTTTTTATTTTTTTTATCAAATCACTAGAGAATTATGAAGCCAGTTAGTGTAAGTGGCTATTCACTTAACCTTTAGCTGAACTTTGGAAATGCATTGAAGATTTTTGTTGTTTTGATGTGTAATGAAGCATTATTTGACTTGAGCTGAGTCATATGATTTCCATTTCAGTAAACTCCTCAATGACTCCACATTCCACACATCACTCTTGGCCTGCGCTTTGGAGGTAGTCATGGCAACATATGGAGGTGTGTCACGTAATTTGCTTAAAAAATTAACAACAGATGCCATTGCATACCACCTCTTAAATAACTGTGTTGTATCTTACGGTTCAATAATACCGATCAATGTTTAAACTTCTTCTACATGTGTGACACGTTATAATTATATTGCTTGCTCCTTATGATTAGAGAGCAGTTTTAAGACTGGAGGATACAACCATGGAGGTGGTGACCAAGCTGATACAGATGTGTGTTTCCCCTGGATACTGGATGTGTTCAAACTCTCCGCCTTTGACTTCTACAAAGTCATCGAGAGCTTCATCAAGGCTGACCCTACACTGAGCAAAGATATCGTCAAACATTTGGAGACGTGTGAGAACCTCATCATGGAGAGGATTGCATGGAGGACGGTCAGTTTTATGTCTCATTACGACTGCAGTATACATTTAATAATGTCACAGTATTTTGATAAGATTCACAAATAACACAACATTAAAACATAGCTACTGCTAATATGGCCACCTTATACAATCAGTCAATTCTCAAACTGCACATTTGAAAAAAATTACAACACTTTAGGAATAACATAAATTACATATAAGATCAACATTCTGTGTAAACTGCTCCATAATGTTGGAGCAGCATTTCCACGTATTCACTGCATATGAAAAATCTCATTGCATGTCCCTATCTCACAAACATATAGTTGCACTGAACCAAATAACCAAGCCAACCATAGCTGGCAAAGTGCTTGTTAACATGACACTGAACCTCAAACTACTCCAGAGACACAACTCTGCAGTAAAGTGAACACTCACAAAACCAGTTAAACCTAAAATGCAGATTACATATTTAACACATACAGAGTTACCTGCAGTACCACGTACAAAGCAGTGCACACAGTATAGGTTACTGAATACTGTATGTGAATAGAAAAAGTCCTGGTTAATTGTATAATCACTAAAGCAGTAGTGATTATAATAGTGCTCTTAAAAAACGGGTTGTTTTCCGTAGTTGTAGGGGATGATTTGTGTCACTGGCTGCCACTGCCTCCACCACCAGGTGCCTCCCTGTGCACCAGGCTGCTGGAGAAATAGTAAAGGAGTGGGTTCAGGCAGCAATTGGAGCTGGCGAGTGACAGCACCACGGGGTGTACAGCCTTGGTCATCTTGGCTAGGCCACAATGGGGCAGCAGTCCCACATGTGTGAGGGTGTATCCCAGCAGGTTGATGTGATAAGGGAGGAAGCACAATAGGAAGATGCCCAGCACCCAGTAAATGACTGTGAGAGTGTGCTGGCGGCTGCGGAGCTGGCTGCGAGAGCGATGTCTAGGCTGGCGAAGCACACTCAGCACTCTGCAGTAACTGTAGAGAAGTAGCACAGTGGGCAACAGAAATGACCCCAGCACTAAGCCCAGGGTTGCCAGTATGATGGTTCGATGGCGTTGCAAGGACGGGTCCAACAGACAGGGCTGGTGTTGGCGAGCGGCTGCAGAGCGCAGCAGAGGCAGACCCACACTCAGCCCCAACACCAGGAACCAGATCACCCCACTTACCAGCTGTGCAACACGCAGCCTGCGGAGCGTTGATGCCAGTGGGTGCACAACAGCAAAATAACGGTCCACAGCGATGCACACCAGGAAAAAGATGCCCCCATACAGGCTGATGTATTTGAGTGTGAAAGTGAGGTGGCAGTAAGCCACCCCAGGAGTCCAACTGGACGGCTCTCCTGTGTTGGAGGACAAGGCTTGAGCCTTTTGGTTGTAGTAGTAGATTCTCAGAGGAAGGGAGATCACAAAAAACAAGTCAGCAGCTGACAGGCTGACCATGTAGATGGCTGTACTGTTAACAGTGTAAGGAAACCGACACAGTCTGTGCAGAGCCAGGCCATTGGTGGCCAAACCCAGCAGGAAGATGACACTGTAAGACACTTGATAAAAAGTAAAGCGGTAGCTGGTGTCCACAGTGCAGTTAGACAGAGGTGAGAATGGCTTCGCTGGTTCGTCAGTCATATTCCACAGCTCCATGTCCCAAAATGATTTGCTGCTCCAACACTTAAAATCACTGTGTCACTCTCATATCTGAAGGACGGTTAAGTAGCTTCTGCTAGAGCAGTTAAACCTGTGGCAACTAAAGACTTAATAAACTCAAAATGTCTCCTGTTTTATGGAATGTAAATTTGCTGAGGTAAATACACTACTGCAGCTGGCACACCTGAATTAATGTTTGATATGCACAACGACGGTTGGAAGGATTCTGTCAATAAAGTTTTAACTGCACCTGTAAAACAAGCAAACATTTGGTTTGATTACAGGCAGAGTGGGGAAAAAAGAAATGGCTCATGTAATACTGCTTCCCTGCTGTAAATAAACATTTAGTGACGCTCATAAAGTTGATCGTCAGAGGTGTTAATTTAGGCTGTAGGTTTTAGTGTATAAGCAAGTATCCAGTTATGCATCTGTCAGTCAAGATTGGGACGGTTTGATTGTAAGTGCACTTTACTAATGCATTAGTTAAATCTTTTCTCTCTTTTGCTTTTTTGTTAGGAAATTACCAGAAATTTAGGCTATTGAACAACTCCACACACTCCAGTCATCAAATGACCATTGAGTTAAATCAATACCACTGACCGAGGACACAAGGGAGCTCCCACTATTATCTTAACCCTAATTATACCATGATTCATTATATCTGAATGCTGATTTCAAAAATGTAATTGTTAAATAATTTTTTTTATACAGATCAATTCATTAATTATATCTATCAGTCAGCTTTCATGCAGCATTGCAATTGACATTTTTTATATATTTTTCAACATTATTTGATAAGACATTCATAGTTTTTAAAATTTTAAACTGAATTATTTTACCGTAACTGTTATCACCCTTACAAAGTAAGCTTAATGTGACCAAGAATTGCAAATCATGTAGCTGTTTTGTGACTCTTGTCACCCTCCTGTCACTGTAAAAACCATAGAAATGATAGAATATCACATAGAAAAAATAGATTCTTATCTTAAGCTTTGTGGACCTCCTTCATTTAAAGTTTCTACTCAACCCTAATAAGCTGATTCAGTTAACTTTCTGTCTTCTTTTTATTAAAAAAAAAACACATCTTAATCCATTATATATTTTGCATATAAACCTCACTGAGGAGAATTCAGATGAAACCAATAAAACTTCATCACTCACCAGTATCAGGGTCTCATCAGTGCAGTGACAGTGTGATAAGGATAACAGCAGCAGGATAACTTGCCATGATGCTTCTGATTGGAGCAGTTCACGCCGACACCCACACGCAGGCCAGGATCTCTCTCTCACTTTATCTCACTTTATCTCCCCCTCTCTCCTCTCCCACACACGTGGTTTATTCTGTTTTTTTAGGTCAAATTGGTTAGAGAGATTTGAACTTTATCACTAGTTTGGATTGAGAATTGACAGATATTAACTAGTTTTCTCATAGAACTGAGTTTTGTGATAAGCCATACAATTAAGCACGCATAGTTTCATTACAGTCATGTTTATGGCTGCTTGTATAAAAGGAGTTAATCATTAACTGTTAACTACAATCACCTTTCAGACAATTGAAGAAGAACTCAGAGAAGATCTGTGTCCATGGTTAGTAGAGCCAAAGAGAACCAGAGACAAATAGTTTGATGCCATATATGTCTTAATTAGTCAGAACTCTTGTGACTCAAAATTTGAGTGTTTGTGTATTGAAGAATCTGATGTAGGTAATAGGTGCAAACTATACAAATTTACTTCACCAGTTAAATTGGGATGTAAATGAAGCAGCGTTGAACTAAAAAAGTCTCTGTTTAAATAATCTTAATTTGTAGAATATTAGGCTACTATGGCACAGATGATGACTTAGCTACACACCCTTTTTACATAGATCTGAATTCAAAATATATAAAACAAATGACAGACACAACTCCAAAATAACTGGTTAAGATTTATTCTGTGCACAAAAAGTAAACCTTACCTTCATGTTACAATTATCAATACAAACAGAAATGGGATGGTGTGTTTTTACTATTCAATTCCACAAAAACTCTTCACATACAGTAAAATGTATCAATCATCATTATAATTACTTCTTTTTATAATATACTATTATCAGAGCATCACAAGTCTGTGTGATTTATCATGTCAACCTTGAGTTAGACGGACTTTTTCCACACAAAACCATTTATCCAGTACAAATATTTCAGTTGTGCTGGGTGAAGGTGTGGATGTAGTAATGTCAGGAGTCCAAACATGGAAAAATAAGTCTTCAGAAATTGCCTATTCTGTTTATCTCAGACGCCAGTTTAAGTTTACGTTCTGCAATATTCACAGAATCTGGATTCACTGGATCATTGTGGCCTGTCTTCTACTTTGTAAATGTTCTTCTCCCTTAGGAGGCATGTTGTCGCTCGCCTGCTTCAGTTTCGCAATCTTTCATCCGTGCATGGTGATGATGAGGCTACCCTAGTCAGTGCAGACCCTCAGGCAACGCCTCTCAACAGGAATGCAGCAGTGCTCGGTCTTGCAGCACACAGCTTTTACAAGAAGGGACAAATATTTCACATGCATTCAAGCTGCGCCATATTCCATTTGCACTGTGCGCTGTGTTTTCACATTTACTTCTTCGTAAACTAGCAAAATCATGACAGTGAAAAAGAATTGATTGAAAATTCCTCATGTTGTAACTCGCATTGAATTTAATTTCAATATACTCCAGTTTTGTTCTTAATGCAGAATTTCAGCAGAGCAGATTCTGAATTTTTGACATGTTTTCATGTCTTTATGTTTTGACCCTCGCTATTTTCTACAGAAGTGACCAGTAATGTAGACAAGGCCATTGGCAGTGGAAATGCAGTGTTGCCTCGTTCAGCTTTCAATTATTGACCAAACCTTTAATCTGTATTTGAAATTTATTGAGTCATTGTGCATTCATGGCATTGGCCAACCACAGCACCTGTACCTGTGTTGCTACTAACTGTATGACTCATCAGTCTAGACAAATGATTTGGTGGCACCCACAGAGACAATTGATACCCTGATAACGTCAAACATTTCACAACACGCCACTCTGTCAAACCAGTAGTGAAATTAAAATTAAAAAAAAATGTATTTGTTTTCAGTATAAGGGGTGAATACAGTTATAGAACATGCTGCTCTATAAAGTGCTTAAAAGCCTTACTGAGGCCACAAATACTTAGAAACTGCACAGTACATAAAAAAACTGTAATACTGGTTCACAGTTGCTAAAGAAGAACTTTCCTATAGGAGAATCTGTGCTGAGGAATAACACTATAATTAAATGTCATGTGCAAAAGCTAAAACTTGCAGCACCATCCACGACTAGGCACACACACCTGTCATTTCCACTAATGCACATTATGAACTCATAACTCATTCTTTAATAGAGTTTTCCAACTTGCGCATTGTGAATTGTCACTTTGATAAAGGGTATTTATGCTGCAACACACTTTATTATTTTCAAAGTTGCTACACTCGTTTATTGACTGACTAGAGATCAGTGTCATAAGTCCCAGTCCAAACTGTCTGTTGTGTCCAGTAGACACTGAGAGAGTAACTCCTTAGCAACCATTGTGCTTATGTGTTGTTATGATCCTCTAGACCACGCTGCTGCCGCCAGATCCAAATGGAGTTTCACCAGCAATACACACTGAATTATCATGTCACATAATAGAGTCACAATAGAGTTGTTATTAGACTGTTGACTCATTGACAAACATTTTGGATCTCAGAGACCTCAGGGTCAGGCTTTTTGGTGTTGTATTTGGACTACTTTGTGTGCTGTCCATATTAAGTCTGTCGAATAGCTTGGCACCATTGTGCCATACTGTGGACTTGCGTTTGATGGAGCTCTGAATGGCCTCTGACGTGAAGTAGTAAATGACTGGATCAAAGCAACAGTTGGTTACTGCTATGCACAGAGCAATGGGGTAGATGGTTCTGACCACATATTCTGCGTAGCATCCCTTCAGGACGTTGGAGCGGACCAGGGCGTAGAAGATGAGATTGACATTGTAGGGAATAAAACAGAAGCAGAAGATGAGCAGATGCACAAGGATCATCCTCAAGATTTTTACCTTGTTGAGGTTCCCTCCACGGCTAATGGTTTGTGGTTTCCTCAGTGTCCGTAGAACCGTGACCGAGCAGAACACATTGACCAATAACGGGATGATGAAGCCCACAGTCTCAATAAACACCACCACCTTGGACAGCTCAGACTTCCACTGTTTTTTGGAGTAGTTTTCAAAGCAGAAGTTTGAGGAGGAGTTGGCATTTCTGGGTGAAGTGGTGTCCAAGAGAAACCCTGTGGGTATACTTCCTGAAAGAACCATCACCCACACTGTACAGCAGGCCAGTTTGGCATTCCTCCTAGTACGAATATTCTGGGAACGAAACGGGTACACAATGGCCAGGAAACGGTCGACGCTGATGCAGGTGAGGAAGAGGATGCTGCCGTACATGTTGGTGTAGAAAAGCGCCACAGAGATCTTGCAGAGCACACTTCCAAATAGCCAGTCACGTTTAATGAAGTAAACAATCCGAAAAGGCAAGCTGAGAACAAAGAGAGAGTCGGAGACAACAAGGTTCATCATGTATGTCGTGGTCTCATTTCGCAGCTTCAGTGTACAGCCAAAAATGTAAACAGCCACCATGTTGAAGAAAAGTCCAACCACAAACACCAGGCTGAAAACCGAGCTGTACAGAGGGTATTTGAAGTCATCACTCTTATTGCAGTTCATGTAATTTTGAGTGACACCCAGTGCAGTGGTGTTGAGAGTCTGAAGGGTGTTGTTATACATCTTTAGACCAGGCTGGTAAATTTGTATTTACCGAGTGAAAACTTGTCAGTCGTGTGTTTGTGTGTCCATAAAAATCCAAGTTCACCTTGTTAATCCATCCATGTGCAACAGGCAGGAAAAATTTCATTTGTATAGAAAAACAGTCCTGAATTACTGAAGAATGCTCAGTTTGTGTGGTTTTATGTTATGAAATACTTAGAAGGAAAGCATAGAGCGACTCCACAAAATACCTGTATTGGTATCCACAGTTCTTTACATCAGTTTTCCTTATTTGAAAGCTGTCCTGCACGTCCAATATTCCTCATTTAATTGGAGTTTCCGGTCTTTTCAGTTGTCTTCCGCAGTTGAAATGTTTATCCCCTTTGAGAGAACAATCATGTGTCTCTCCTCAACTCTGTGAACAGTCGAGTTGTTCTTCTCTTCCTCTCCTGTCTGTTCCTGTAGTAGCCCTGGGGCAGGGGACATGCTGATTGTTACTCTGCTCCTGCCTTACCATATATCAGCAACCTCATAGCAGGCTGCAAGTCAGAGGCTCTAACACAAAAAACACAGTGGGCTGTTGAAACAAAGAGGGAGGAGCCTCCACTGGGGACAAAGTCCTCCCATCTCTTCTTTGTTTATGCATTCACCTGAAATTTGAGTACCGAGAATCTGTCAGAAATGGTTGTGGTTCATGATTCACACAATTTCCTTTTTAATTACAAACTTAAATTAGGTGATTCTTCTTTCTTCTTTTAAATCAGCCACTGAAAATATCACATGATTTTGTCACCAGGCGATTTTACTGTCTGCCCACTAACACTTTATGACTTTATGACTATGACTTTTGGTATTTCACTTTCAATTTTCAAACAAATAATCAGGTAAAAGTAGAGACTTTAATCACAAGTCTACATTAGACAAAGAACACAAGACTCTTATTAGTGCAATGATTTCAACCTAAAAAAATGTTGCAGTGTTGTATCCGCTATACGTCACTGAATGCTGTTTAAGCAATGAGATACCAACTGTTCTTTTGAAATGTGACAGTGTCGTCAGCCGGGCGTGGCGAGTATGACATGAAGAATGTAGTAATAGCAGGTCTGTACCTGAAGTCATAGTGTAAGTTGCTGAGTTATTACCACACCCACTTCTCTGTATGATTTAATCTCTGATTTCTTCTCAGTGTATGATATATCAATATTCACATTCACCACTTGCCTACATGTCCTTCAGTCTATATATATTTATATATATTTCTAAGATGAAATTCAAACATTGTTTTAAATAGAACGATTGTTTGGGTTAATTTTGTAGGGATTTCCATCTAACACTAAAACCAGATAGGGCACTATAGGGAGTGTCCTCAGATCAAGATAAAATTGAGGAACAGATATATTATCAGTCCATTACTATTTTTGATAATTGATCAATATCAATGATAATTCATATTTGATATTATCTTAATTCCATGTCAGTAGGTTAACATCCCTGATTCTCTTTCTGTGGTTTCCTCATGTCACAGAGACTGCTAGAGCTGATACCAATTAATTGTATCAATTGTGTGTATTACCAATTAGTTGATAATAGTTTGGGTCACTTTTCAAGTGAAAATGCTGTACTTTCACTTGTCTCAGCTCCCCCATTGTGAGGATTTGCTGTTTGTCTTTGTTTTCTATCACTGTAAATTGGACTTTTTAGGGTTTTTGACTGTTGGTCAAACATTAAAAGATGTTGTCATGGAAACTGTGATGGGCATTTTTCATCATATCCTGACATTTTACAGACAAAGCGACAATTTTATTAATTGAGAAAAGAATTGAAATATAGAAAACATAAGCTGTGACACCAGGGGTAGTGTTGTGATTAAGATAACAGTGTGATTGTATCTTTTTTTCCAAGTCATATAAAATGTTAAATGTGATTTAGAGTAGCCAAAGCTCATTCGAATTCTGCTTTGGTGTTTATTTGCAAAGCTTTGAGGTATTAATTTCTCAGGCGTACTGTAGGTGAAGTTGTAATTTGCATCAGTAAAAGTTGATGTGTGCTTAATTAGTCTTGACAGAGGTTGAAAAACTCCCCTCACGTTGGCTTTCAGTAGGTTTTTCTCTTTTGTCCAAATTTTACTTCTTGAATTCTGTTTTCTGGTAAACGATATGCAGTAATTTTTTAACATGATTTAGATGCACATGTGGTAATATGTATCAATCATTATCATGTTTGTGTCTCCGCAGGCCTCCCCGCTGTTTGAGCTGCTGAAACAGGAGCATGAGGGCGGAGCAGCAGAGCAGGTTGAGACCCCAGCCAGTTTCAGCCAACCACTGCAGCACAACCACACCGCAGCAGACCTGTGAGTCTCTTACACCACAATCACTCTGTTTTTCAGCTGCTGGTATGCATGCTGGTCTAGGGAGGTCTTGCAGCTGCTGCATACCAGCAAACCCTTTTAGCTGTTGTAAAACCACTGTAAGTCATAAGTACAACAGTTTTTCACCTTTAAGTCATAGATAAGTATCATGGTATTTAAAAAAAAAAAAACATATCTGTTAAATTTCATGACTTATACTCACCATGAGTCTTCCTATTTGTAGCTTTTAGCCTCTACTACCTTATTCTGAACCCTCTAATTATCTGTGAATTGTGGTTTACATTTAATGAAAATTTTAATTGAATATTTTCTTTAGTATTGATGGTGTAACTGACTGGGCCCATTGGTTTTTCCATTGATCTTACAGATATCTGTCCCCCATGCGCCCGGGCCATCGTGCCTTACCTCCTGAGTCCCCAGCCACTGCCAGCTCTCAAGCTTCCTCTCAGGTTCTGACCCAGCCCGCTGGTCAGACTCCACGACACCCAAAGTCCAACTCTCTCAGCCTCTTCTATAAAAAGTGTAAGATGAGGTTCAAGCTCTCCCTCACTTGTTTTTGATGAGCGCAGATTCCTTTTTAAGTTATATTTCCCACAACACATTAAGTGTCTCTGGCTCTCTCGGGTAAATTCTATATAATGAAGACAAACAGAATCTAGACACGGCCTCCTTCAATTTCACAAAGATTCAGTCATCGCCACTTTTTTCTCAGTGATGGATTTCTCTATAATAAACTGGAAATCATAAGACTGAAGAAAGTATTAGAAAATTACAACAAATATTTTTTTTCTGTTTGTTTTGTTCAGTACAGTTATCCCTCAGGTTTTTTCTCCATTTATGTTACAGTGTACTGCTGTTGCTGTTTGTGTCCAACTGCGTCTGTGATTTCCTCTCTCTGTAGTGTATCGCCTGGCTTATACAAGACTAAAGATACTCTGCTCCTACCTGTTGTCCTCCCACCCTGAACTGGAGCCCATCATATGGACACTATTCCAGCACACACTGCAGTACGAGTATGAGCTGATGAGAGACCGTCACCTCGACCAGGTAACCTGACAAGATGCTGCTTCCTCTTTTTCTCTTCTTTGTATCATTTCTCTTGCTCTTTGTCTTTTTTACTCACTTTGACTCAGTCTCTTATTCTCTTGTTCTCTTGGCATAGTTGATGATGTCAGCCATGTATGCCATATGTAAAGTGAAGAGTGTTGATCTGCGCTTCAAGACCATCGTCACGGCATACAAGAACATGGCCAACACCAACCAAGAGGTGACCTGACCTTTCATTAATAACTTTGTTATCCTTCAGGCTGTTTCTTTGCTTTCAAACATCATGTTGAATTATGATATAAAATGTTTTTTAACTTTGTTTCTCTTCATGTCACTCTGTGTGTTGCAGACTTTTAAGCATGTGTTAATCACTGAAGGCCACTATGACTCCATAATTGTCTTTTACAATCAAGTGTTCATGCAGAAGCTGAAAACCAACATCCTGCAGTATGCTTCTACCCGGGTGAGACACCTTCCCTGTCAGGGGCTATAGTTTGATTTTAATACATGTTCAATCAGATGAATGTATATACTTACTATACCCTCTCATTGTTGCTCTCTTTTTTTCTTTCTAGCCGCCTACCCTCTCTCCAATCCCACAAATACCACGCAGCCCCTACAAGTTTCCAAATTCACCTCTGCGTGTGCCTGGCAGCAATAATGTGTACATCTCCCCTCTGAAAAGCCCACGCATGTCCCCGGGTATCATGACTCCTCGCTCCAGGTCAGTTCTTTACATTCACGGAAGTTTGATGTTCTCTTAAGTCAACTTGAAGGATTTTTGGTAAAAAGAGAAAAGGCCATTCAACTACACTTGTGAATTAGCATTATCCTTAAAAATTATTTTGAAAAAAAAATTCTTTGCACATGATTTTTCTCATGTTTGTTTTTTTTACCTTTTGCAGAATGTTGGTATCGATCGGTGAATCTTTTGGGGTATGTGCCTGTTTTGTTTGCTCTGTAGAATATTGAAGGAAAATCTCAATCTAACAGCTGCAGTGGTTAATGATCTTTTCCTCACCGGCCCTGTTGTTTCCGTTTTGTTTTCATCTGCAGCTGTCCAGTCGCTTCCAAAAGATCAACCAGATGGTCAACAGCAGCGATCGGTCCTTTAAGAGGACTCTGGATCTCGGCTCTGCTCCAAAGCCTCTGAAGAGGTTACGGTTCGATGTGGACGGACAGGATGAAGCCGATGGCAGGTTGGTCACAAATGGAGTTATATTCGCCAGATTTACAAATTTTACATCAAAGTCATTCAACACATTAAAACAGTTTAAGTACTGGCAATGTAAAAGTATAAAGAAATATTACATTATACATAGAAATTACATTCATCTTATTACAGGTTATCTGAATTATTATATTAATTTGGTGAATAAAGTAATAAAAATGTATTCTACCTTTTTTTTCAATTAAGCACTTTATATATTTCAATTTACAGCAAATCTGGAGGAGATTCTACACTGATACAGAAGCTTGCAGAGATGAGTAAGTGAAAACTGTTTCTTAAATATTCAGTTCCATTTTTTTCTTTTGATATTTTCAGTTCCTCTTCTTCATGTGTTTTTTTTTGTCAGTTGTACAGCTTATGGATGTATGTTCCTCTGTTGACCATCTTCTTCTTCCAGGCTCCACTCGGAGTCGCATGCAGGAGCAGAAGATGAAGGAGGACGCAGAAGCAAGGAAGGAGTAACTCTAAAACCTACTGAACTGACCTGCACTGTTTGTCACAACGTGAACACTACCTTTAGTTCACACTTAAAGTGAAACATGAGTTCCTGTACATTTAGTAATGAATTTTAGTTTTAGTATTTAACTTTGTGTTTGAGGAGTGATATGTGAATATAGGGGACATTCTCCTCTCTTTTTTTTGTTGTTGTTGTTGTTGATGCTTTAACTGAACTGTTTTAACTGAATAATGATTGACATCATTGAATTTAATTTGAATTTGACTTGTTGGAGATGAAGTGTGTTTGCTTGTAAGAGTGGTATTAATTTGTGGATGGTATTAGAAATCATTGTTTTCACTGAGTGAGAACTGAGTGTTCTCAGTTGTCAAGAGCGTTATAAAGGACACATTGCTGGTTTTCTAGTTGTTAAATAATTGGTTGAGTCTGACCTTTTTCTTTTTGACAAATTTCAAATTTTTATATTTCAAATGTTTCAATCATGATGCAACATTTCAAGTGTTAAATCATGATTAATCTCCGCAAAAAAGGAGTAAGTGTCAGTATCAGTACGTCTTTCCCTGCTGCAGTTTTACTTTTAATGTGATATTTTACTCCAACTTGGGAAAGTATAGTTTGTATCATAAAGTGAGAACTTTAAAACAATCAAATATCACTTAAAGGGAAATCATACATAATTTGCACTCAACCAAAATTCATTATTATAGAATAGTTTCAAAGGATGTGGTTACAGGTAATGTCTCTCTTTGTAACATATAGTTTTATAGTAACTTGCTTTACTTTTGCTTTGTAAAACTACATCATACATCCAATGCAAACCTAATGTGTTTCAATTAAAGGAATATTTTTTTTATGTTTGCACTCAGTTTTCTACACATCAGTAGGTTCATTCTAATTTTTGGAGTAGGAGGATTTTGAGAAGGAGGAGAAAAACATTACAACGATGAATATATTCCACATATAGCAATGTGGACTCTGTATACCACAGTAAAATATTGCTAGAAATGTCAATTACCAGAGTTTTTAAATTAAAATGTGTTTATATTGTACTTTATTGAAGTAGTTCCTTTACACAGTAAATATTTCTTCTAAAAATATAATTTGGTTTTTGTACTTCTTTGCATTGAGGTATACGGAAGCGATGTATTCACTTAAGAAAGAAAATCCACTCTGTTTTTCTGAGTTTAAAGGTCATATCTCAGAATTTGTGATAATAATCTCATTAATTCAGAAAAACAGAGCAGATTTTCTTTTTTTGAATGAATGCATTACGCTTCTGTAGAATTCATTACATGCAGGTATTTTCTTTTTTGCTAATCAGTTGCCATGACTCCAGTGTTGATTAACTGCAGCCAACAGTAGCTGAAACCTGTTTGGGGTGAAAGATCTTTTCTTTTTTCTTTTTTTTGGTTTGTGTTTTTCTATTGATACACTGACAGTGTTGTTAGTTTCCTCTGTTTATTGTCTGTCAGAAAGTCTTGTAAATTTCTTTCCAGTTTCTCAAAGGACACATTTTAAAGCTTTGTTCTACATCCTCTGTTTTGATGTTTTTTTTTCCTCTTGTGTTGGCTAACCTTTGAGAAAAGACCATTTGAGTGTCAGCTATGAAAAAGAAACTGGAGAAAATAGGATGAACTCTGCCACATCTGTCACTCCTTGTTGTCAAGTTTTATTGTCCAGGACCCCATTTCACAAAACCACACCACAGCTAAAATGTATGTAACATCCATCTCAGGAACCCTAACTTAAGACACCAGTACTTTGACCTTTAGAATCATCCATTACCAGGAAACTGAAGCCAAATAAATGACAGTTTAGACCAGCTCCTCATTGTTTTTAAAACCAGAACAATTATATTTTTCATCATCAAGTATTTCAGCAGTGATTAGAAACCAATAAAGGAACAGGACTTTTGCAGAAAATAGACTTTGGAATTGATTTTAAAGTGTCGTATTTTATTACCTCCCATGGCGCCAAAAGAATTGTAGTGACAACCAAGACCTGATCTTTAGGTCCACAGCGGTCCTTTCCCTCCCTCTGCTGTGCAACATTATGTTCACAAGAAGCAGCAGCCAGTCAGGGTTCACTACTAAACAAGATGGCAGCTCAGTAAGATGACTGATGATTGAATGGGTTCATTGATTCATGGATTCATTCTTGAGTACAGTAAATTAGTAAAAATGTATTTGGCCATTAATTTAGTTGGTCTGGTATCATCAGGTGTCTCGTAGGCATGCATTCAACACTGAAAGATATACGTTTGTAATTCACAACTTACAAGTGATGATGACTCTTTCTGTGGTGAAGTAAATATAAGTTGTGTGGTGTCAATAGGAATTTGTCCCAAATCCATCAGTGCAGTTAGACAGTACAGCTGAAATGACATGTGACTCATTCTACACTGATAAGGAGCCAATAAATATATCAGAAAAGCAAGTAATCCAGACTAAGGGTTAAACTCAGTGTCTGAAATATTCAAGACAAGATGAAAGCACAAAAGACAAAAATAAAACTAATTTTAGTAACTAGACCGGAATGCTTCCACAAAGCAAACAGCATGAAAAAAGCGGGTGAAAATAATCGGTAAATCCTTTACTTGCAGCTCCTTGTTTTTCCCACTGCTGTGAACTCACAGGTCCTCTGGGGGAAAGTGGTGACAGCTGCTGCCTGTTCGGTAACAGCTACTTTAATTGTACCATGGTGCTGTTTCCAGTGGGGAGACCAGAGTTAATTCGTGTTTGAATGCAGTAACAGTTTGGTGTGGGCCCAGCCAAGCATGAAACACTTAGAACCGGTTACATTTTAATTGGCATTGCCCCATGGGGGATGAAAGTGTGTTATTGAGTTTGTGGGTACTGGGTCCATGCAGTCAGCTGGTAGCACATGATCGCAGGACACCAAAGTGCTTAGTCCTTCTCTGATTGGAGCTGCTTCTGAAAACCTACTGATATCTCTCATCTTCATCGCTGAAGCTCAAAATAGCTGGCAAAAAGGATTTATTTCAGGTCTCCAGAGAATGTGATTGTGTCTTCACTTAGGATCGTCGCTCAGAATTGTGTTGTTTTGTCATAAGGGATGGAAAACCTCACGGTAAGCAGAGCTTGATGTACACGTGGTTCTTTAGATTTGTAATAAAATAGACTGGAATTTTAAAAAATGGTGTGAGGATAAAAATCAGGCTAAATCTATGGAGCCCATGCTCCATGTATCCTCTAAACGGCTTTATGTTATCATACAGAATATATAATCTATATTTTATTAATTAATTGTGTTTTCCTTAACGTTACAAAATGTTCTCAGTCATGCATTCATTTGTACTATATGTTATCTCTTTTAATTTTTCTACCTCCTTTAATTTTTCTACAGAAACAACTTTTTGTCCAGACTTTAATTTTCTTTTATGAATTCAAACTGTAAACTGCCTTTTCCCTGATATCTGACATTCATTTCTTAAATATGTGTGAATAGACATCTAATACTGCTGCTGACTGTCCTGTCCTGTCCCTCAGCCAGAACAATGGCGCGAGATTATGAACAAGAAGATGCTGTTCCCTCCGGAGCTCATCAGTGCAATTCAGGAAGGGAAAATAGAGCTGCTGTGTGGACTGTTGAAAACCGGTGATGGCATCATCCGTCAGCTGGATGAATCTGAGGACCGCCAGTGGAGAGAGGCCCTCAACCTGTCCATCCGCCTGGGCAATGAGGATGCCATGGACACCCTCCTGCAGGGGGTCAAGTTTGACTTCCGTCAGATTCATGAGGCCCTGCTGGTTGCTGTGGACACCAACCAGCCCAGAGTGGTGAAGCGTCTGCTGGACCGCCTTGACCAAGAGAAAGGCAACAAGATGGACGTGCGCTCCTTCTCTCAGGCCATCTTTGACCACTCTATTGACAATTCCCAGTTTGCCCCCGGTGTCACCCCTCTGACCTTAGCCTGCCAGAAAGACCTGTATGACATAGTCACCATGCTCACCCAAAAAGGTCACATCATCCCATGGCCACATAAGATATCCTGCGCCTGTCTGGAATGTCGAAACGGGCGGCAGTACGACCTGCTGAAGTTCTCCTTGTCTCGCATTAACACCTACCGTGGCATCGCCAGCCGTGCTTACCTGTCCATCACTTCTGATGATGCCATGCTCAGAGCTTTCAGTCTCAGCAGAGAGCTCAGGAAGCTCTCACAAAAAGAGCCAGAGTTCAAGGTGTGATGACATTCCTTGATTTCCCCGCTTACTGTTGATATTGGGTGTTTGTGCTGTTGCTTGACCTTAGCTGTGATGCCTCTCTCCTGCAGCCTCAGTACCTTGGCCTGGAGCAGCTCTGTCAGGAGTTTGCCGTTGAGTTGCTGGGCATGTGTCGCAACCAGAGCGAGGTCACCACCATCCTTAACAGCTGTGGAGACGAGAGCCAGGATGCCTTACAAGAGCAGGCCTTTGAGGAGGGGATACCCAACCTGTCACGACTGCGGCTTGCTGTCAACTACAACCAGAAGCAGGTAACAAGATGCAAAAACCGCTGTCAACCAAAGACAAGTCAAAGAAGACATATGCTTAATCCATAATTTCTGTCTCCCTTTCTGTGTGTCTGTTTTCGTGTAGTTTGTGGCACACCCAATCTGCCAGCAGGTACTTTCGTCAATCTGGTGTGGGAACCTGGCAGGCTGGAGAGGCAGCAGGACGGCCTGGAAGCTGTTTGTCTCTGTGGGGATCTTTCTCACCATGCCTTTCCTCTGCCTCGTCTACTGGATTGCACCAAAGTCAAAGGTCACATTGCCCAAAAGTCTCCAAATGTAGAGAATTCTTATACTTTCTGACAAACTGTGACAACTGAGTTGTATCTTAAATCAATGTAAAAGTTTCATAGACTGTCATGAGAAGCATTCAATTAAGAAAATAACAAATTAACAATGTCTCTTGTGTTTTCACCAGGTAGGAAAGATCCTTAAGATTCCTGTGATCAAATTCCTCCTTCACTCAGCTTCCTATCTGTGGTTTCTAATCACATTGCTTGGAGAATCAATAACAATGGAGATGTATCGAGACAAATTTGCTTCCCGGCAGCAGAACATGCTGCACAGCTCCTTCCACATGGTGTGGGTGGTTGGTAGGTTCACTCTCTCTATTCTAACTCGTAATAAAAAACATTCTTACCTTAAAAAAAAAAGGGTTTATATCAGGCTCATACTGTGATGTCGCTCGTAGGATTCTTCTGGTATGAGTGTAAGGAAGTGTGGATCGAGGGGCTGCGGAGTTACTTCCTGGACTGGTGGAACTGCTTGGACATGATGGTGCTCAGCATGTACCTGGCGTCCTTTGCGTTACGTGTGCTCATCATGCTCAAAGGTTACCTCCTCTGCCATGATCATAATGGCGCAGAGGAGTGTGTTTATTTCACCCAGACTGGTGAGAAAATGTCACAGAATTTGTCCAAATTGATTGTTGGACGTCTTCTTAAGTTGTTTATGCTCAACTGGTCTGTTTCTGTGTGAAATTGTCCCTCAGTGCGTGAGGACTGGCATCAGGAGGACCCCCAGCTTATTGCCGAGGTGCTGTTTGCAGTGACCAGCATGTTGAGCTTCACACGGCTGGCGTACATCCTGCCGGCCCATGAGTCTCTGGGAACTCTGCAGATCTCCATCGGAAAGATGATTGACGATATGATGAGGTACAAGCACTTTTAATTTTGCCTCCTTCATTATACATTTGCATATTTGTATACTGGTCATTGCCTGCAAGGGAAGTCAGGGCACATGACAGAACCAGTGACAATGTTTTTTTTTCTATTTTAGATTTATGTTTATATTGATGATCATTGGAACAGCCTTCCTCTGTGGCATCAACAATGTCTATGTTCCTTACGTCATCTCTCCACATCTTGGCAGGTAGGAATCTGTGCTGACCCTGAGGCGACAAATATGAGTTCACATGGACAGAATTAGAACCGCTTTTTAAAAGAGTAGTCTGACATTTTGGAAAATATGTTTATTTAGCTATCTTCCAATATCAGCTGTTATTATTATTATTATTATTATTATTATTATTATTTTACATAAAAACATCATAGCTGATGAAACATCAGCTGAAACAGTATATTGTCGGATCAATCATTATCAATACATCTCGATCTCTCGATTTAATGGTTAGTTAAATCATAGTATGAAAACAGTTTTATCATGATATCACTCTCCACTGCTCTGCTGCAGGTTTAATGAGACCTTCCACTTCTTATTCTGGACCATGTTTGGCGTGGCCAACCAGGACTACGTGGACATGCCACAGTTTGTGTTGGCAGAGTTTGTAGGACGGATTCTGTACGGCATCTTCACGCTCGTCATTGTCATCATCCTGCTCAACATGCTTATTGCTATGATCACCAACTCCTTTCAGAAAATTGAGGTAAAGAGAGATTGTTTATGTCACGCCTGCAATAAAGGGAGAAACCCTACTGATTGTCGCTATTATTTCAGGATGATGCAGATGTTGAGTGGAAATTTGCTCGGTCCAAGCTGTACCTCAGCTACTTCAGAGAGGGCCTCACCATACCTGTACCCTTCAACATCATCCCCTCACCCAAAGCTGTCTTTTACATCTTAAGGTGAGCTCTAAAACTTCAAAATACCTTTAACTTGCAAAGACACATCATCATTTTGTGTAGTTTTTTTAATTCATTCAATTCAAATTCCGTTCCAGGAGTATCTTCAGACAAATCTGCTGCTGCTGCTCTTGTAATTCTGAGCAAAAATATCCCCCGATAGCCTCTATGGTAAGTGTGTGTTTAATGCTCACATTTTGGAGTCAACGTGACTGTAGTTAAAAAAAAATATTTCAATATACACATTCTTTGCTAATTATACCCTGTCTCTTTAATGTCTGTATTATCTACTAAGTCCAATGATAAGGGATCTGAAGACAGCCAGTTACCTTACCGGCAGCAGGTGATCAGGGCTCTGGTGCAGCGCTACATTGAGTCAGCTCGCAGGGAGTTTGAGGAGACCAAGAGGAAAGGTAACTGTGACACTGGTACCAATCTGTCTGTCTGTTGTCTCACACACCTAACTTACTTGTGCATGGAACCTTCCTTCTCTCCTGCAGATAAAAAAGCTTTTGAGTGGTTTGGAGGAATATTTACTGTCATGAAAAGCGACATGGAATGAAAAAGTGTCATGAAATCACTGTCATTTGACATGAAAACAGATTTTTGAAAAGGGGTATGAAATAAAAATGTCTTAGATTCTTTCACAAATTATATGTTCTTTTCATTTATACATGTTACATGTGATTATTTAATTCATAAATATTTATTTACTTAATATTTAACATTTTGAAGCTAGATTGTAAATCCTGTTATTTTGAATATGGCTTTAGAAAGAATTGTTGACAGAAGAAGAAAACAACTTTTTTGATGTATTAAATATAATAGATTAGACATGATACTATTGCCTTGCAAAAAAAAGTTATATACATTGGTAGAAAAAGAATATATATAATTACTTGCAGCAGTTATTGATTGATTGATTTTGATTGTATGTGATTCAATCTTCCAGCCTGTAGAAACTGGGTAGGATTATTTAGTATTCAAATGTCTGAAAGCTGTGTTGTGATTGAGGGATTCTCTTCCCTCAGATATCGGTAATCGCATCACTGAGCTGAGCAAAGCGGTCTGCAGGATGCACAGTGATATGAAAGTGATCCAGCAGCTTCTGATGGATGATGGACACATTCCAAGTGATGCATTGACCAAGGATGGCTCCTCCATACTAGGGAAATACATAATTGGCGCCAAGAACAATTTCAGAGGTTTTAACAGCAGACAAGAGGAAAAGAACACATCATTCCAAGTGACAGTTCACCATGAAGAGGAAGGGGTTGATAAAGAAAAAGTTGCAGATACAAAGCAGGAGTCAGACACACAACAGAATCAGGTGGGTGAATGTGGAGCAGAGGGGACAACGCAGGTAACGGACTGTGATGTGGTGAAGATGGAGGAAGGCAGAGCTAAAATAGAGACGGAAGATGAAAAGGAAACTGAGAAGGAAGAGCAGGTCGAAGCAGACAAAAATCAAAATATGTACAATAAAGTAAAAGAGGAGGGGGCAGCAGGAGCAAGTTTTAACAATGTTGAAGAAATGGTGAAAGCCGAGGTCACACAGGATGAGGCAGAAAATATAAGGGAAGAAGAGATACACACAGGGGCAAAGATTGGTGAAAAACACACAGAGGCAACTACTGAACTAATTGAGAGCATCAAAGTCAGCAATGAAACGACAGAGACAAAGAAATTAGTAAATAAGTTCAAAGACATAGAGCTGCAAGAAAAAAAAGTGGAAGCCAGATGGATGAAGGGTAGAAAGTTCGAGCATAACGTAGCTGAGAAGTCTGGTGTCAGAGAGAGCAACGACAAACCCGGAGTTCAGAAAACCATTCCCTCGCCAACAGGCAGCAGCAGCTCCCAGGACACAGGCTTTGGTTCACAAGAAGGGGAGGGGTCAATCGATGGGTCGCTAGTGAGACCTTAGTGATGTCCCACTTTTTCTACGTCTACACAAATGAGCAGTGACTTCTTGGAGATTTCAAGTCTGCAGCTTCTTCATTTTGGCTCTGGATAGTGACAGCGCTAAAGGTGGTGAAAGTTTGTCCCAAAGCTACATATTTAAACAGCTACAGACCAGATTGAGATAATATTTTTATGCTTCTGGTCTAGCCTAGTCTAGACTGGTCAAAACTTTGGTCCTTGACAAGGTACCTTGAAAACTAAGTGCCAGCAAATGAAATGTCAGTTTGTATACAGGACATTTTATAATCTAATCAGCCCACTGTCATGAAATTTATTTAGCACATTTATGCTCCCACAAGACTTGATTATAATAATCCACACTTTCATATTATGAGGTAATAATGAATGTGGTTGCCTCTTGGGGTTACTAGCAAAGGTTTCACATTTTTGGAGTATATTACAGTATAAATATAGTCCAGCACATAACCCATGATAAAACAGAAAACTGACATTTTTACACTTAAGTCTTTGTATGGTTTAATCAAGATTCATTTGTGGGTTCTAATCTTAATCACTGAAACAGAGAAAAACGTTTCATGTCGTGTAAGCAGTCCTGCAAAAACCAAAACTTTCTGGATGACGCATGCTGCGTGAAAAAAGTGATTGTGTATTCCTCTGACACAGGAAAGCCTCAAAAGAATTAGTCATAAACATAGATTCGATTTTCCCAGTTCTTGAAACTCTTCTCTTATAATTAATTACCAAGAAAGAGATCATTCTGTTGCTAATCCTCTCATCACATTTTAAATTGACCAACGGTTTTAACTCCAAAAAAGTAAGTGTACACCTTTAAGTCAGCAGCCTGATGAGATTTGTTTAGTATAACAGACAACTTACACCAGCACACCTCAGAAAAGTGCCTTGTGACTAGGAAATTACACTAATTAGGACACTAAAAGTAGTGACGACCTCAAACTGCACATTATGGGGGTGGTTCATTTGTCAGCTGATTAGGGCAAATCTGTAGTTTCACTGCTCATTCACACTGGGTGTTCCTGTCTTCTTCACTTCCATTTTCAAAGTTCTCTGTTTAATGGCAAAGATTCTCTGGTTTCTCATCATATGATACTCAGATATCAGAAGAAAATAGCCATGTGTTCGATTAATGTTTCGCACAATTAAGTTTCTTTGTAAAATAATTAAATACTTTAAAATTACATTTGGCTGTGTCTCTGTAATGTTACTTCTATTGACTGAAGTTATCAATTAATGTTGTCTTAGTGTTTCTTCTTGGTAGGTGGCAGACCTACATGTGATACTACAGCGTGACAGTGCAAGTCTCAGCTTGCTTAACACATACCCATGAGATTCCCATGAGGTTGCATGCATGAACACACAAGTTCATTAATTCACCACCTCACCTGCAGCATCTCCTGCCCCAAGACACTGTATCCAAAGTCTCCCACTGGAAAAACACCTTTGCATGTAGCCCTTTGTTGCAGTATTGCATGACTGATGTCATCACCATGAGCACAGAAAGTTAAAACATTTTCCATCATTCACCAGCAAAAAATAATTAATTTCTTACTGGCATGTTGTGCCACCAGCAAATCACAATCATCATCATCCCGTTAGAGCAGCTGTTACATCCCCTGTAATAAAGAAGCCTCACGACCCTGGCTCTCATTTCCTAATAAACATGAAATATTAAGATCAGCATGTTAACTACTTTGCCATTATGATTTTGCATTTGTCTAAGTAGATTTTTTTTTACCTTAGTTCTTGCTTTGATAAATGCAGATCTAAATATAATAATGACAAAGTTTGTATATATGCTAGATTTTGGGGGATAATTCAAGATTGACATATTCATGACAATAATGAAGGAAAGGTAAGAGTTAAATCAAGACCATTGCTTTTAACAAGTTTAATTTTCCACACCTAAAATACAGACCAACAGTTCATTAATAAAACACACACACTTATTACAAACTATATATAAAAAAATAAGGGTGACTATTAATTCATTACACCTTCTTCATTCTATACATACCACATGAAGAAAATTAACCAAATATTAAATAAAAGCTGCAAAGATTTGTGAGTTCAAGACAGCGGCAATTGTAAAACATACATCATATACAAATTAAAAGCGCTTGCTGTTTCAAAATAATACATTGTCAATGGGAAAACCCGTGGTTAAAGGGGGAGTGCACTTGTCTGAGTGAACACTTCATTCAAGAGCCACACATCAGACATTCATCTTTGTTCGCTAAGGAACAGACCATGGCAGCAGTGTTGCGCTCTTTGGTCTCCTCCTCCACGCTCTTGGCTGACGGGGCTTCCTTCAGTTTCTCCTTGTTCAGGGTGAATTGAATGGGGTTGGCAGCAGGCTTCGTCCGCAGGTAGTACATGCCAGTTTTCAGGCCCTGCAGAGAAAAGAATACAGGCTTTAAAGGTGTTTCTGGCCCTGCAATGCAGCATGCATCAAGCCTACTTTCCCTGAGTCCTGACTTACCAACTTCCAACCATAAAAGTGCATGCTGGTCAGTTTGCCATAGTTTGGCTCAGCAATGTGGATGTTAAGGGACTGGCTCTGGTCAATGTAAGCTCCACGATCTGCTGCCATCTTGAGGACAGTCTTCTGGGAGATTTCCCACACAGTTTTGTACAGCTGCTTCAGATCATCAGGGATCTCTTCAATATCCTGCGGACAAATCAGATATTAAAAAAAAATTAAATCATAAGAGCGTTTAAACCAGTGATATGAATAATTTAATCAGTTAAGATTTTAAGTGTGACCCTTTACCTGGATTGACCCGTTCTGAGCAATGAGCTGGTTCTTCATTTCATCGTTCCACAGTCCTCTCTCTGTGAGGTCCTTCAGGAGGTGAGGATTCACAATCTATAGGAGGCACAAAAATTACACTTAGCGACCCTTCCCTCTGTGGACATGCAACTTTGGTGCAAAAGACAGCAGATGCATTCAGTGCTGACCTGAAACTCTCCTGAGAGCACCCTGCGGGTGTAGATGTTACTGGTGTACGCCTCAATGGATTCATTGTTGCCCAGGATCTGGGCAGTGGAAGCCGTGGGCATGGGGGCCAAGAGCAGACTGTTCCTCACACCATGCCTGAAAACACACAGGGCCAGAGGAAGGTGCAAGTCAGAGATGAGCTAAAATCTCCACACACAGTAGATATGAGACAAGGAAAACATTCAGAAAGACTTACTTGGCAATTTTTTCCTTCAATGCCTTCCAGTCCCACAAATCTGTTGGGGTTTTATCCCACATGTCATACTGAAGGATCTGGAAAACAAAATCAGTTAGGACCTGAGCCTAAGCTTCTCAACTGTATCCCAGGATGGATTTGAGACATTGTGAAATCTACTCACTCCCTTGCTGACAGGAGAGCCAGTGTAGGTTTCATAAGCACCAAGCTCCTCTGCAAGTTCACAGCTGGCCTCCAAGGCAGCGTAGTAGATCGTCTCAAAGATGTGAATGTTCAGTAACTGGGCCTCTGGACTTTCAAATGGATGACGCATGAGGATGAAGGCATCAGCCAGACCCTGCACACCAATTCCAATTGGCCGGTGACGCTTGTTGGACCTTTCAGCCTGAACACCAGGACAGAAGACAGAGGAGCCATTTGTTAACACTGAGCACACAAGACCCGGTTGTGTGGTTGATAGAGAAGCAACACCAGACAAGAAAGCATACCTCAGGCACTGGGTAGTAGTTGATGTCAATAATCTTGTTCAGGTTTTTGACGATGACTTTGGTGACAGATGCAAGCTTTTTGAAGTCAAAGGTCCTTTCTGGGGTGACATACATGTTGAGGGCAATGGATGCTAAGTTACATACTGCAACCTGAGTTAAGGAGAGAAGAAATACATTTAAAAAATAATATTTACAAAATAATGTTGTGGTTCAAATAAAGTTTACAGAAATCTAGGAGCTACAGCTAAATCTATGGATGTCAATATAATATCTTGATCCCCTCACCTCGTCTTTGCTTGTGTACTCCACTATCTCTGTGCACAGATTACTGGATTTGATGGTGCCCAAATTCTGCTGGTTGCTCTTCCTGTTGCAGGCGTCCTTGTAGAGCATGTATGGTGTACCAGTTTCTGTCTGTGACTCGATGATGGCATACCACACCTGCTGAGCCTTCACCACACGCTTAGCCCTGCCCTCCTTCTCATATCTGAGGACAAACAGGATTCATGGGACAAGTTAGCTGAGAAATGAGCTGAGTGTTGAGAATAGAGTTTAGTTTATTGATCTTACTGAGTGTAGAGCTTCTCGAACTCCTCTCCCCAACACTCCTCTAATCCAGGACACTCACTGGGGCACATCAGAGACCAGTCCTACAAGAATATCAGAGGAACAATGAGACTTTTCCAAAAACTGTAATGTTCAACATTTTAGCTGGAGCCTAGAAGTATTAAAGCCAGCAGAAAACATACGGTAGATTATAGAATATATAGTGTAATTCAAACTGTGGACATATCCCACATATGTGGGATCTGAGTTCTGTATTCACCTGATTGCTTTCCACTCGTTTCATAAAGAGGTCCGGGATCCACATAGCGAAGAACAGGTCTCTGGCCCTCTGCTCCTCTTTACCTGTGTTCTTCTTCAACTCCAAGAAGTCAAACACATCGAAATGCCACGGCTCCAGATACACAGCAAAGGCCCCAGGTCTCTGAACAGGGGAACACAAAGAGTCAGGTGATTTAAATTTACCACTAGAAGTGTCTCTAAAGCAACAATGTCAAGCAACATTTCTGTTTCTATTGTGAATCTCAGTCTTTACCTTGTTGCCACCCTGGTCAACATAACGTGCTGTGTTGTTGTACACTCGAAGCATAGGAACCAGCCCATTGGAAACGCCATTTGTCTGAAATGCATGAACCACATTAAGTTATATAAAAAACATACATGGTGTAAATTAAAGCTCCTCTATAGCTCCTTGATTTTACTCTCTAATGTGTATTTTGCTCACCCCAGCAATATAGCTGCCTGTTGCTCTAATGCAGCTAACTGCCAATCCAATACCACCAGCTGATTTGGAGATGAGGGCACACTGCTTCAGTGTGTCGTAAATACCATCGATGCTGTCATCCTTCATGGTGAGCAAGAAACAACTGCCAAAACCCAAACAAAGTAGATCAGGACAAAAAAAAAAAAAATCAAGAAGTTTCAGACATTTGGTCAACTTTACTCAAGGCCTACAAATGCCAACATTTTTGTAGTCCTTACCTTGACAGCTGTGGCCTGTTGGTGCCAGCATTGAACAGTGTAGGTGAGGCATGGGTGAACCACTTCTCTGACAGTAAGTTGTAGGTCTCAATGGCTGCATCAATGTCTCCTTTATGAATCCCGACAGCCACTCTCATTAACATGTGCTGGGGTCTCTCAGCAACTGCAGAAACAGAGGTTGAAAAACAATCAAACCAATAATAAAAAAAAAACATCCAGACAACAAAGGACATGCTTCTCAAGTTAAAAAAAAAAAAGAAAATCAACTCTCACCTTTGCCATTAATCTTCAACAAATACGAGCGCTCAAGAGTCTATTAGAGCAAAAGGACAAATAAGATTTATATGACAAGGATCTGAGTAAGATGCCAAATGTATGACTAGAAAAAATTAGTATTACCTTAAACCCAAAGAAGTTGTAAGAGAAGTCTCTGTCGTAAATGATGGCTGAGTTGAGGCGCTGCAAAGAATAGAAGGACATTATTATAAAAATTCAAAACACAATTACAGTGACTTCACATTTGAAAACATGAACAAAAATATGGCATCAAAGGTGACGTACAGCCTTGTTTTCAAGGACAATGTCGAGCGTCTCCTTGGAGATCATAGGAGAATGGCACTTATTTAATGGGTTGACATAGTTGTACAGGTCTTCCATCACATCTACAAAAGCAAAAAAGGAGAGAAAGTGTAATACTAGTAAAAATGATTTAACCACTTTAACAGAATTGAATGAATCATGCCAGTGATGTGTCTAGATCTGGGTGGCTAACTACCCAGGCTAGGCATTTTCCTGAGGGTAACCATGACACCACAATGTGCAGCTCCATCATTTACCAAAGATGTTGCACCAGAGAGCATCATAATGACTAAGTTAATGTGTATCGCATCAATGATATTTACATGTAATTATAATTACATAAATCGTACAAATTGTCATAAAGCAGTATTTTTTATTTAATTTTTTTAATGGTAACTTCACACCTTTACTCACCACTGAATACTTTCTTGGTCTCTTTGTGCAGGTTAGACACAGCTATTCGTGCAGCCAGGATTGCATAGTCAGGGTGTTTGGTGGTGAGGGTGGCAGCAGTCTCAGCTGCAAGAGTGTCCAGCTCCACAGTGGTGACTCCACTGTACAGACCCTGGATCACCTTCATTGTAATCTGGGTCTGCAGACACAGAGATGATGATTCTTTTAAAAATTGCAGGGTTTTTGTAAAGACAGCTTCAATGTTGTTTGAACTTACAGGGTCCACAAAGTCAGAATTGAGTCCATAGCAAAGCTTTTGAATGCGAGAGGTGATTTTATCAAAAGTAACTCCCTCCTGGCGGCCATCTGAAAAACAACAGGCAACATTAGTAATCTTTCTCCTCCTCCTCTGTTGTCATTTTCTGAAGTGCAGTTAATTTCCGGGTTTGTTGATGAATACAATTACACCAGAACCATCAGCTATTAACTCGACTCCCTAACCTACCCAACCAGTTATTATGGCAACAACAGGAAGACACCTGTTTCGCGCCATTACAACAGATGCCAATGTCAACAATAACCCTCTTCGTACACACGACTATAGAGTAGTTAGTGAACGTGAGCGCCTTTATTTTGCTTAAGTGGCTAGAGAGCAAAGGTTGTTAACGTCTTGGCTGTGACGCCGGTATTTAAAAAGGTGTGTTCAATTTTAGCTGTATCATAGTGTGTAAAAAGTGTATAAAACAGTAGTATAATTGTATCATCAATATAATAAACTCAGTCTCTTTCCTTTCATAACTCTTTGTTTGCTCTTTGTTTAAAGTCTCGACGGAAACACCCCGCGCAAAGAAACAAAAAACACATTTTAACATGACAGGAAACTGAGATGAGGAATAGCTAAAGTGTGGTATTTCTTTGCAGTATTAACACTTATCATAGCATTTTCCTGTATTACACATCTCCCGCACCCTAACATTGCCTTATCTGACAGCCAAAGAAATTGAAGTTAGCCACTTTACCTCGCTTAATCACATGCATGTTGGCAAAGCAGATGGTTTCCTCAGACAGTCGTTTCTGGTTTTATCCTCTTGCCTGGACAGTCCAAACGAATAAAATGAGTCTGATTATAGCAGGTTATTATACTGTGAGAACAATCAGCCAGCACAGTTGAATCTCAAACTGAGAGCGCCAATAACCCACAGGCCAGTAACAAGGCTTTGTGTCAGCGGCTCAGCCAATCAGAGAAGACCCCGACCGACTCCTAGACCAATCACAATCGACTACTCAGGCTCTTTTATAACTTCCGGTCGCCTTTTCCGGGTGAAATCTGGCGGGATATTTCCAAACAACAGTTCTTCTTAAATCATGTAATCATCAGCTTTATTGCAACAGCAGGATTACTGCTTCATATGTGCTGTTTGTTGCATTAAACAAGTTGTAATAACACTACATACAGCCACACGAGTGTCACTTTGATTTAAATCATATGAAAATACAAAATATAAATATCAGTCTTTAAATATATCAGGTATAAGTCCTATGAGTATAGTATATTACTGTAACAGGGGTGACATCCTGAACAATGATAATCACCAGCCCGTTGCAGTGGCACTTCAGACAGACATTGTTGCATATTCAACAAGTGCAAATAAAAATTTGAAAAGTTTAAAGTTGGGGAAAAGTATAAGTACAGCAAGTATGTAGGCTAAATGAGTTATACTCATAAACAACTATCACAGGAAAAACTTCAGGGAATACTGCAATGTTTTTTTTTTCCAGTTAGCAATATTTTTGCTTTTTTTTTTACATTTTTCAAAAGTATTTGGTCTGAGTGATTTTTACATTCACCATCCAGTAGTCGATATTAACTTTTCTCAAGAACTGCACTCAAGTACATTTTTGA
Source organism: Seriola lalandi dorsalis (assembly GCF_002814215.2). NCBI lineage: Eukaryota > Metazoa > Chordata > Actinopteri > Carangiformes > Carangidae > Seriola > Seriola lalandi. Next base: position 1,802,857 of record NW_019524809.1, read on the forward strand.
AATACTTGTATTCTGTTTGAGTATTTCTGGTTCATGCTAATTTATACTTTTTCTCTATCACATTTCTTTTTTCTGTCAAAAACATTGTACTTTTTACTCCAGTACATTGTTTTGACAGTTACTTTGCTGATTGAGGTTATTAATAATTAACCAATCATTTATGGTGTATTGTGATAAGCTACCCAGCCTTACATACCTTGCCCCACCTTTACCACCTGCAACATGACAATGATATTACAGCACTGTACTTTTACTAGTTTTTACTTTATTTTAATACTAGATTTTGAATGCACTGTTGCATTGTTATTTTTCTTTTTATAAAAGATTCTTCCACCAATGTCAGTCAATGTTTTCATTCAATCTTCAGTTTTACCCCTCACAGGCGCATCAAATTTGCTTTAAATAACTCTCTGTAAATGGCTGTCTAAGTAAATTAGTAGACTGTCCGATTCTAACTTGCAAACTGACTTGAATTCAATTCGACTTATCAATACTTATTTGACCTACATTATCCCCAAACTTTACTTTGAAAGAAATAAAATGGCAAACAAGCAGGGTTAGAAATGGGCACAGCAACCTTAACAATACACTTAATAAAAGTAAGTGAAGTCAAGAAATGCAAATGTGAGAAGAATGATCACACAATTACGGAAAAGGACACTTTAAAAGTATATTAGAAATGGAGACAGTGTTCAACAGAAGAAATGGTTATTCAGTTTTTTCAGGACGACTGGACTGGAAAGATTGGTTTAAAATGAATGGACGCTGAAGGAGAGTAAAAATTGAAGGTGACAGTAATGCAACACCGTGGATGCCAACTGTCGTAAAATCTCAGACGAAGAAGAAACCTTTATTTTGAAGGGAAAAAGCCAAACAATACCGGAAGTGGCCGTCTTAGGCTTGTTGCTAATGCTAATGGACCCGGAACAGTAAAGCAGCACTCCGAAGATGGCCGGGGTGTTTGAGGTGGAGGTTGATGGAGTGGAGCACGATCATGGACTGGAGCATCACGATGAACCGAACCAGGTGAGAGGAATGGGCCACACCGAGGCATCATGACAGATAAAACAGATGGGGGTGAATTTATACTGGTCTGCTAGCTGCCAACACGGAACTCTTGTGTTAGCTGCTATTCACGGTTTAGCATAACGTTAGAAGCTAGCCACTGTTACACAGCCATCTGTTACCAAGCAAAGGTTTTGTGCCGGGTTAGGTGCATAAGTGCATTGTACAATGAGCACGACTGGTTGTGCTTCGTTCAAGAAAATCAATAGGACAGGCGAGAAACGCCCTGTGAGCTATTGAAAATGCTAAGCTAGCTAGCCGGCTAACGTTCAAGTCATGCTTTTTCTGGTTAATGAACCTGAGATGTTATTTGTCAAAATATAGCATTTATTAGAGCTGCTTCCAAACCCGTACATACTGTTATGTTCATAAATCACTGCTATATCGACTTTTAACTTTACTAATAAAGCTGGTGTGGCTGATCAGGTCAAAGGTTATTACCTTTTCTGAAGGGCCAAGTGGTTAATCAGTGTTTTAACAGGGGAGGCCACCAAACCACTTCCGGTGGGATTTCAATCTTATGGCCACACCAAACTTTAAGGTCAAACTGATGTCAGAGCTCAAAGTGCAAGATGCTACAAAATGAACCGTTTGAAGTTATTACAGTCTATCATGTGAGTTATAGTTAGTAAATGTGCAGCAGAGGCAGAATAGCTGCATGTCTGACATAACAATAGGCTGACAGAATACACAGTACATCCTTGTGTTTGGTCCACTGATGATCAAATGTATTTGGTTTGAATGGAAATCTGTAAGTTGGGGACTTAATGTACCCTGGTAGCCAGTTTTCCCCTGTGTCTTAACTTTTTAAAGTCATAAGAGAACATACAAGCACTCCTATATGATGATGATGAGTGAGACAGAATATTTTTAACTAAGTGTGGAGAGACTTTTTGTGTTTCACACTCACGTGTCATCAGTAAGAAACCACGTTTGGCAGCAGAGAAAACTTACAAATAGCTAATTTTAATGCTAACTGGGAGGGTGGATTCTTAATGTAGTAGTTTGGTGTGATTATTTTGTTATTAGCTATCAGTTGTGACTGTCTTGTTATATGGCAGTTTTAGAACTCCTAACATAGCTCTTACCTTACTACAAATTATCATTGAACCCCCCCCACGTGTGTACATTTCCTGAAAATGTCTAAGCTGTATTATCGGTTTCTATGGCTGCTGCTTAATTTGTAAAGTATTAACTGAAATACTCATTATTTTGTCTTTTTCTGTCTTTAGTTTGATATATCCAAGCTTTCACCAGAGGAAAAGTGGAGGTAAGTGTTTTTACGACACTTAATGGATCATGCATTTTATTTTTGTAACCTATATAATAGGGCTGAACAATATGCAAAAAAAAATTGCAATTGTTTTGGCAGATACTACCATTGCAACATGAGTCACAATTTCAGTTGGAATGGTAATTTTTGCATTTCATTTTCAATGGAAAAAAATATCAAAAAGATGATGATGTGATTTTTGCTGGGGCTTGTACCAAACAAGCATGTTCCCTTACATCTTGAAAATAGTGATTTGTAGGCTGGGACATCTCTGTAACACCACAATGATTAATTTATGGTATGTCTGGACACTTTTTATCTTTATGAAAAAAATTGCAGCTCTTGTAATTTAGATATTACACTTGCCTCTATTGTGGTTTTGTTCCTTTGTTCCCACTGCCATCAGGCTATACAACAGGCTATAATCTAATTATTATTGTTTATTTATTATCAACTGTTATTATTATTATTATTATTATTATTATTATTATTATTATCAACAATGAGCTAATGGACACATTCATTTCCCCTTATCTATCTATCTATCTATCTATCTATCTATCTATCTATCTATCTATCTATCTATCTATCTATCTATTTATCTATCTATCTATCTATAATATTTTGATTAATTGTTCAGCCCTAATTTATACATGATAATTGTCTCTCTTTTCCTTTCAAGGATTCTTATTCATTAATACACAAGATTTTTGGTAATGAAAAGAACATATATTCCAATTGAAAACTTTTAGATTAGGTATTGAAACTTTTTTGCACTTACTACTTACTAAATAACAAGGAATCAGGAGATGCAGTGAACTGTAACAAGCACCCTGTCCAGAGAAGCTGATCTACATTAAATCTTTTGCCTGTCTTTTTTTTTTTTGGGGGGGGGGGGGTTTAGAGCACATAGTCTTTTTTGTGGGTATTGAACACATAGTCTGACCAGGTGCATTAACATTTCATGATTTCTGGTAATTAAAAGTTCACTTTTCAAACAGTTCCCAGTCCTTACCATTGGGAGACACCAGTGTACAGGGCTGTCTAATGCAGACAGAGACACACCTATCCTGTATTGTTATGAATCACCAAGTTGTGCTGCGTAACTTTAGTTGAGTATGTTCTTCTTTTTCCACAGGGTGGAGCATGCAAGAATGCACGCCAAACACAAAGACCATGAGGCCATGCACGCAGAGATGGTGCTCATCCTCATAGTCACCCTGGTTGTCGCTCAGCTAGTCCTTGTGCAATGGAAACAGAGACATCCAAAGTCATACAATGTAAGACAACAAAGACAAACAAGCAAAATGTTTGAAATGTACTATGCAAAATTTGGAAATACGACCATCTGAAGACGCATAATTCAAAGAATTTGTATGTTTTGGATACAGAAACAATTTAGGTATGAGCTAGGGGGTTTGTGTGTTTGCAGTGATGGGGAAGAACAGATTCAAGAACATGCACTGACACAGTGTTGCGCCTCATAACTCTGCATTGTCTTTTATTTTCTATCCATATGACAGCATATGACTGTATCAATACTTGTTTCCTCAGTTAACAAGAAATATGGTATTTTCATACTTGTCCCAAGCTACGCAAATATGAAATGTTGTCAGTGGTGTCTCTGTTTTTATGTTTACACAATATCTGACGGTGGTAACTTTTTTTTATCCCTGATGTACATGCATCTTCTAACATGTATGCTGTCCTGCCTTGTAGCTGGTGACTCTGTTCCAGATGTGGGTAGTTCCTCTCTACTTTACTACCAAACTTCACTGGTGGAGGTTCTTGACCACGTGGTTTATCTTCTCTGTCATCACAGCGTACATCTCCTACCGTGCCACTCGCAAGCCACTGGCCTGCACCACACCAAGGTATAAGAATCGTTTACACTTTACCATACCCTGTATATTAAGAGATCTGCCTTTCCATTAATGAGGATTGAACCGTCCTTAACATATTCTGACAAACTCCTTTCTTTGTGTTCTGTAGGTTGGTGTACAAGTGGTTCCTCCTGCTCTACAAGATCAGCTATGCCACAGGAATAGTTGGCTACAGTGTCGTCATGTTTACACTTTTTGGTATTAACCTAATATTCAGGTATGTATCCCCAGTTCCACAACATTTCATTGGTGCTAAATTAACCTCTTTTTTTTTTTACATTTTGTCTTTTTATTCCCTCAATTCAGCACCATTACTGTTAAACAATTTCAGTGGATATTCTGTTAAACCACTGAAAATAAACTCTAGAGTAGCCATCATTTCCAGCTTGGCATTTTATTTTCCATTTCAATTTCTAACTTTTATTTATTTTTTTTTACATCCTTTCTAAACACTACTCCTCCCTCATCTGAATACAAAAAATTGAAAGTTGTTTTTCCCCCACCTTTTTTCCCTTTTTCTTTCTTTTAATATGTCTCTGTGGTTTTGACCACAAGAATTTGACTGACTTTATCAGAAAGAAATAGCAAACAACACTCTTTCACTGCCTGCTTCATGACCTCAGGTGTATGCGTTTAAAGTAAACTCTGGTCACATGACAAGTAAAGTAAACATTATATGATAATTTTAAAGATGTGTTGTCACTGTAAGATATACATGTATACTTCCATTTAGACAAGGACATGACAAATGCCCCCTCTTTCTGTTCCCAATAGTCAGACAGAGATGCTATTTTTAATTGATTCCAGTAATAATATTCATTTTAGATTTTTTTTTTCACTTTATACTGCTTGATAGTCTGTATCTACTATATTATTCTCAGTTCAAGCAGTGCTGAAATAATTAGTTAATGAATTGTCAAACAAATTAATCTGAAACTAGTTTGATAATAGATGAATTTGGGTTCATTTTTAAAGAAAATTTAATGAACATTAGAGAAGTTCCAGCTTCTCAAATGTGAATATTATCTGGATTTTCCAGTTATCTGTTATAGTAAAGTGAATATCTTCCAATTTTGGATTGTTGGTCAGTCAAAAGAAGAACCAAACAACTAATACATGAGTAAATAATAAACAGATTAATTGATAATTAGTCACTGCTCTGATTTCAGGCGTGGCTTTGACCAGTATATATCCCAATATAGATATACTCTGTCTGTGATAAGAAATATGTGTATTGCTAGAGCTTTAAAATGAGTCCTGTGGAGGACACAAGGCAAAGTCATTTTTTGGACAAACCTTATCTACTTTCCACAGAAGCAAGTCGCCGGCACTGCCCCGTCAGTGAGAGGCACACCTCTCTCTCAAATGACGTCAGGGTTATAGAATTAGGATTTTAGCAGTGTAGAGCAGCAGCTTGGGAGCAGCCTGCAGGCAACTCCTGGTTAACATGTAGCCTTAATGAGCTGTGTTTCAGTCACTATTTCATACTTGTTCCATTGTCCGATCACAGAAACAGAAAAACATGTAAATGAGATCAGCTTTATTAAGGATTCAGCTTTATTAAAATACTGTATATGTCAGCACAGAGAGTAGGAGAGAAGCAAACAGAGGGCTGAAGCCGGCTGACACTCCACAGAATCAAATGAATATGCTAATAAGCATATCACAACACAGGCAACATTTAGTGACTTTTCGAGGAGTCTTTAGCTACCTTCCTTTGAAAATAGCGATCCCACTACCACCAGTAGTTTTCAACTGCATCCTCAATTTCACATATTGACCATACACGGTCCAGTCTTTTGACCTACTCTTGTTTTAGCACTGTCGATTATTGAAAGTAAACTTGTCCTGCTGTTTTTACAGATAATGTTGATACTGAGCAGTCAGTTCATTTATTGACAAAGAATCCTGCACCAGGATGAACTTTCCAAATGATACAAATTTTAGCACCTTTCCACACATCACTTAACTACACTATAACTACACAATCTATTCTGACTGTTTTCAAACTAAATTAATTGAACATGTTACAATTGTGTAATGTTTCAATTGTAAATTCACAACAGGGACTTGTTGTCATTCTTGCTCATCCCACCTAAAGAACCAATATATACTTAAAAAAAAAATGGGCTAACGGGAAGGTATCTTAAAACTTCCTATGTATCCTTCCTGAATGACATGGTCTACATATTTTCTATTTCCTACCTTGAAATACCACTTAATTTTGACACTTCCTTGCCTTTGAGACAGAGCCTTTGTCTTAAATTTCTTAATTTTCTGGAAAAGCTGATTTTTAGCTTTTGTAGGCAGGGTCAAATATCTAAAACAAACAAACCTTTTAAGGTGTTTTGGACACTTATTTTAGCATGGCATCAACACCAAATATAAAAAAGACATATCTGTCCTGTTTGCGAAACAAAAGTTGACGCTGAACACAGCTGAAGCAAGATTACTCACAGCCATGATTTCCATTTGGTGGTTTCTCTGTCCAGGATAAAGCCAGAGGATGCAATGGACTTTGGTGTTTCACTACTATTCTATGGTCTGTACTACGGGGTGCTAGGAAGGGACTTTGCAGAAATGTGTGCAGACTTCATGGCTTCAACTGTTGGGGTAAGTGGACTGATTGCAGAAACTGTATGTTTATGTGTCCCGTTGATGGTAGTGACTGTAACCTAAAATGTTTTTTTCTTTTTAGTATTACAGTGCATCTGGCATGACAACTAAGCACCTCTCTGACAATATCTGTGCTGTGTGTGGTCAGCCCATTCTTGTGGATGTCAGTGAAGAAGGGATTATTGAGAACACATACAGATTATCCTGCAACCATGTGTATCCTGCCTGTCAGTTATTGACATATGGTCGTACTATTATTGCTTGTATCAGTGAAACAGAAGTTAAGGCACACCATGCAGAATTTCATTTCTGTAAAAGGTATAGTCATGTATTTGTGTTGGAATTGTACCATGCACTAATTTAACAGCCCTAGGGGGAATTGACAGAATTAACTTGACCTTTATATCAGGCTGTTAATGTTATGACTGTCTGTTCATCTGAATTTATATTACTTCCCCCACTATTATCTTCTGCTGCTTCTACACTGTAAATAACATGCTACCTTATCTAGTGTCACTGTGGTTTTGTGTGGGTGTTTTTCATATCTATATTTTTTTTCATTTACAAGTTTTTATTAAGCTTGCAGATTCTCTTTGGTGCTTTCTAACCTGCCTCTTGTACAGCTGAATATAAGTCAAATTAAACAAGGTAGAAATCCCTTTTTTAAAAATAAGAATAGAGAATTGCATGTTGTGATTAATAGTTAGAGTACAACTCGTATCAGCAGGCCAATGTTATTGGCTGAATTTGGTTATCTCACAGTTATTAACATATACACTCAGAAAGCACTTTATTATTAGGAACACCACACTTATATTAGGCAGTTCCTCCCTTTGCTCTCAAAACAGCCTCAGTTCTTGGAAACATCCCTGAGATTCTACTCCATGTTGACAAGACTGCATCACATCATTTCTGCAGATTTATCATCTGCACATTCGTGGTGCCATTAGAAAATGGTAAGATGGGGCCATAAAGGGATGCACATGATACAATGGAGGTCTAAGGAGTTAAAGTTGGACATGTGCATTCAGAGATGCTTTTCTGCTCAATGCAATTGTACAGACTGCTTATCGGAGGTCCTGTAGCCTTTCTGTCAGCTCCAACCAGTCTGGCCATTCTCCTCTGACCTCTCTCATTAACAAGACGTTGCCATCTACAGAACCGCTGCCCACTGGATGTTTTAGATTTTTCACACCATTCTGAGTAAAAACTCTAGAGAATGTGTGTGAAAATCCCAGGAGATCAGTAGTTTCAGAGGCACTAAAACCAGCCTGTCTGTCACTCGGGTCACATGTTTTCCCCATTCTGGTGTTTGATGTGAAAATTACTTGATGGTCCTGACCTGTATCTACATGATTTTATGGACTGCACTGCTGCCGCATGACTGGCCTTTTGGATAATTGCATGAATACGCAGGTGCATAGGTGTTCCTAATCAAGTGCTTGGTGAATATATGTTGGGAGATTTACAAAAAGAACTTGCAGTACATTACAGTTCTATGCGAGTCTCTGCACATTTGACAGCTTATTTTTATCATTCAACTTGGATATATTTTGTCTGATTTATATTTGTCTGATTTTATTATAGATGTTTATTTTACACATTAAACATCTTGTCTTTTTTCCTTTGGTTAAATAAGGCCATTAATATTGATCTAACATGTTGTTGCACATTGTCTACAAATGTGATACGTTTTCATATTTCAGTAATAAGCTGCCATTTCCAAAGAGAGAATTTTTAGGACTGTGTACTGGTTTGAACTGTTGCTCACATTCTCCTGTGCCGAGCCTTAACTCCATATCCAGGTTCCATGAGTTCTGCATAAGAGGATGGTGCATCGTCGGAAAGAAGCAGATGTGCCCGTACTGCAAAGAGAAGGTGGATCTGAAGAGGATGTTCAGTAACCCGTATCCTTCTTATTATGGAACTTCACACATGAGCTTTACCTGTTGTTTTTTTTTTTCTAAGCTGCTGTGTTAAGGCAAAGATCATATATAATAATATGTGATGTTCATGCACAAACTATTAAGAAGACAGGCAAAACAAACACCTCATGGAGGACAAACTACTTTCAGATCTAAACCTCACCTGGACAGTTTCAGCCACAGACACACAATCAACATTCATGCCACAGGAGAAGGGTGCCTTTCTTGTAACAGAGGAAGTTCTAAAGTAAACTGTAGGTGAATTTCTCAGGCAGCTTATTGCAGGCTGTTAGGAACAAGCGATGAGACATTTATAGGTTTTATAGCACAAGTTCCTGTTCCTTTTTGTGGTTCAGTGTTCAGACTTCAGACAGCTGCAATGACTGTGCAACCCCACACATTAAATAATGCTTTCACAGAAACTGAAAAGGAATTCTTTTGATCATGTGCCATCAGTTGTACATTACATTGGCACAGATTTTCACCATTTATTATCTATTTATTAATGCTGTTGAAAGTTTATTTTCCTTAACCCATTTTCTTTTAGCTGGGAGAGGCCGCATGTCATGTACGGACAACTTTTAGACTGGCTTCGGTACTTGGTGGCTTGGCAGCCTGTTATTATTGGATTTGTTCAAGGTATCAACTACATCCTGGGTCTGGAGTGACCTGCGACTGGCAGATATGGACATATATGCCATATGGAAAAGTTATGCACTGGCTCAAAAGACTGAGTGGGCCTAACATTGAACTAAAACACCAATAAAAAGTGTCTATACTTTTTGTATATATTTATAGGCACACATTATCTGTATTTACGGTTTATTTGAATTTTATTAGTAATTTGAATTTGGATGTCTGTCAATTTCCCAGGATTTGCTTCACACAGCGTTATACCTAATAATTGGTTTGTGCATCTTACAACCTAGTAAAGCGGTCCTCAAAATCATTAGAAAGGTGCGTTTCACTAATTTATGTCTTAAATGTGTGTTAATACTTAAAGGATCATGCTAGAGTTTTTTCATCCTCATGTTGATCACACATGAGTAATAAATATTGAATGGAAATCAACATAAATCATTGCTCCCTCTGCCTCTTAAATACATCATACCAGTATCCACAAACTTCCCCTAGAGTTATTTTGCAAATGCGTCACTTATGTAATCATTCGAATAGCCGTTTGACCTGCTTGACACTAATTCCATATTTTGAGCTGAAGTGACATGGGTGAGAGTTTCCTAAGTGCTGAGAGTCATGCGCCATAGAAGCGGAGGCCTTGTCATCATGAGGAAAAAAGCACTAATCATACACGAACAGAGGATTCCTCATACAGTACTGAAAATGGAACTTCTTGTTGCAGGATTTCAAAATGTCCCCACTGCCTTCATGGACACTCATCCTTACCAACTTGGCAAAACATGCTTTACTTTGACTGTTTGACTTTGTGCAATATCTCACTTCATTAAGTTTGTACGATTTAAATTGGAGGAATGTCACTGTCAACCAAACAGTCTTCTGTTTTTGCTCACACTAATGACTGTTTTTATTGAAGGGTCAGTTCACTTAAATTAAAAAAAAAAAAAAAAAAAGTTCTCACTTAGCTGTAGCTGTATCTAGGTTCAACTCTGTCAGCTGTTTTCTTCAGAACTACTTTCCAACAAAGAAATAGTCCCGTGAAACTGTTGACATTGTGACTGTGGATTATTCCAGGGATGGCATTGTTGCTACCATTTAGATATCTTTTTCTATGCTGTTGGCATTACTAACTAAATTTTATTGGGGTGGCAGCAGAAAGCCAGGCCAGATATATCTGCATGGCTAGATATTGCTATAGGTGAGATAATATTTTTCTATAATTTGGGTGAACTTAAACAGTTCTGAAAATGGAGCTACCCAGTAAGCACAAAGCTAAGATACCAGCTAGTGACTGGACTAAAGCGATTAACTGTTCAAACAAAATCTGACCTGATGAGGACAGAAAACATCCCAGGATGATCCTTTAACTTGGTGAGTGTGCTGATGGTGCCAGTCTTATTTTAATGGGATCTGTTCAATCGGAGGTCCCAAAAGGGACTATGTACAACAAGCCCAACATGACCGTTTTGTTTTGTTGTCAATGTTTTGATCAAGATCCGTTAATAAATGTCATATGATTTAGATTTCTTTGTATGATGATGATTTAAACGTGCATGCTTGAGGTTTATGTTTCCAACATTTAAAATCATCTGCTTGTTTATTGTTGACGTATAGTGACATAATTGGAATCAGGTGACTAAGAGGTATGATTTATGTAACCATGATTTGTCAAACAACCCTCGATGACAGAGTGCCAGCCTGGGAGGAAATCCCCAGTGTATTGTCTGTGTGTTTTGAGTGGAAGAAGAGGGAAGTGAATTCTGTCTATATATAGTATTTCAAAACGGCAGTGAACAGCAAGAACCTCTCACTGAAGCAGTCAATATGCAGCTGTCATCTGTCGTCAAAGGTAATATTTTATAACACTAACCTATTCATTTTGACTGTATTATGGCATTGGTTGTTAACACGTGTCTCTGCGACAGCGCTGGGGTCTCTGTATCTGCTGCTTGCAGAAGGATTTCCAGGTACAGTATGTGATGTGGGTGACAAAATTTGATTTTAATGTGATTCCGTTTCTGAGCTAACCTAAATTTGTTCTTCAGTTTCAGAGGATGGATCTCCAGAAATCATTGGGGCATATCAAGTCCAAATAAAAGTTCATCCAGGTAACATTTGTACCCAAACATATTACAAACTGCTGTGAAGTGTTTTCTGACATATGCAACTACCTGGGTGACAGCTCTGGGGTTTTTATAAGGGTTTCTGTACATATACTGAAGCTGTGTTTGTGGTGTGTTCTGCCTTATAGGTGAGCCCCTGGTTCTTCACTGTGATGCATTAACAAATTGCAAAGATGGCGTGACACTTATCTACTGGCTCGTCAATGGCTCTTTCCCTGAGGACACACCCAGCAGTGGTGGAATAGTAGAATCAGAGGAGTGAGTATTATGAATGATATTAACATTTTAATGGAGCTTACCATAACAGCACATTAGCCACTTAATAATCCATATACAATTTATTAGATATCAAGCAGCAGTGTATTCTTTGCTTCAGATTTAGTTAGCTTATTGTAGCAGGCCTGCAACAAGGCTGTAATGAATGTTTATTTTAGATCAACTTTGGCGGAGGGTGAAATCCTACAGAGGAGTTTGCTGTTGAAGAATGTCACACCAGAGGACCTCAAATCCACCTTCACCTGTGTTGTGATAAGCGCTTTTGGAATGGTCCAAAAGCACATCACACTAGCAGCACCAGGAGGTTTGAATGTGGGGAAAAAAAGAAAACACTGAATGTGACTGCTGATAAGAAGTGGTGGATTTCTCTGAGCCATGTTTTATCTTGCAAAAATGATTCATATTGGTAAGAATCAACATTATCTGTGAATTTACTATTATTTGTTACACTGTCAGATGCAAGAATTATGACAAAGAAGAGTTGGATGAGGAAATGTGCAAAACTTGAGAGAGTGAGACCAGTGGTGTTACAATGTAAAAATCTGATGTAGCATTTTCAGGATCCCCCTTTTTATCCAAGGAAAAGACATCCAGACACAACATTTTACGTGGAACTGAATGCATCCTTGATAGAATCGTGGTAAACTGTCTAAATCAGTGTAATTTAGATAACTCTACTACACAAAGGTACTGTATTTTAACTTCAGAATATAGATAGAATATTGTATCAGTTTATTTGCTATGCTTGTGTATCATTCCAGTGTCTGTGTGTGCTGGCGATGAGCCATCTTAAATCTGTATACTGTTTGAAAATACACGCTTAATGAGACAAAGTTGAATCAGTCAATTCATTCACAAAGTGTGCGGTGCTGATGAAGGCCTGTGGTTGTTTCCACAAACATTTATTGTCAATTGTATCATTTATTTCCAACAGGTAACTTTTTTTCCCATGGGTATCACTGTCGGTACATTTATAACCTATATTACACTATGGCAGGGATGTTAAGAACAGGAATTGGAGTACAGATGCTTTTTTAGCTGTGTAGGATAAACAATTCAGTAACTGCAGCTACTTGATGTGATTACTGCCAAAATAACAAGCAGCCAACAAATAATAGTAGTAGTAGTAATAGTAACTGATCACTGAAAAGTCCAAAATAATTCAGTTTTCACAAATGTACCCAAAATAATTTACCAGTTGTACTTGGGTCTCAGACAATAGTCATATTCCTCTGATATTATGTTAATAGTGCAATTAAAAGCTATTTGAAGCTATTTGAATTTGAATTAAGTCATATCTAGCACAACTGTAGACTGGCTGGCAGCACTAGCAATAATCAATAATGTATATCAAACATCTTTGATTGTATATGCATTCTATAAGAACAGGAAAAATATAAGGCCTCTTTATAACTCTGTAAATCCATAATAACACATTATATCACACCATCTCAGTTTCTTTAAAAGACTCTGTTTTCACATATTTGGTACATTAATGTAACTGGAACTAAAGAAGAGATTATGTTTAGCTCTTAAATACTTAATAAAAAACTAACTAAAGCTCCATTAGTGAAAAACAATCATTAGTTTGGATGAATAGTGGAGAAACATGTTTCTCCGTCAGGACAGGCATGTGTTACGCATTTCCCCCCCCGACTGGAACTCGGTGGAAGCCTTGACACACTTTGTGGTGAAATGATTTTGCCCAGTGATCGAGTCAAATTGAGGCTACTGTTAATGCACCCAGCTCCTCCAAGCAACGCTGCAGGTTGTCATTCCTGCCAGGATGCTGATTTTCTCTGGTCCTCTTCCTGATGAGGGCAGCAGCATCTTCGATTATTGTTGGCCACTTCACAGAAGAGGTGCAGAATGGCTGGAGGAGTTCCTGGTTGGTCGGAAGTAACATTCCAAATAGGAAACGCAGGAAAATATCCAGTTTGCCGTCCTCATAGAGCAGGCTTTTGTCCACAGCGCTCTTGTACAGCTCCATGGCTTTGTGTCCCTTGAACATCCCTTTGAACCTGTCTTTCAGTTGCTGCTCAAAAATGTTCTTCCCCTGGTTTGTGAAGGAGAGAAACACATAAAGGGCAGCCAGGTACTCCTGCATGGTGGGGTGGATAAAACTAAAGACTTTCTCATGAAACAAGACGTATGGCTTTGTGATATATTGTGTGCACAGTCCACTGTTAATGACTGCCTCCTCGTCGCAGATTCCAGTGTCTTTCCAGTCGGACTTGGTAATCTTGAACTGGCCTTTTTCCAACATGTTGAACGCCAGCTTTCCAAGGTTCATAAGGAAGTCTCTTTCTTCATCCAGGCTACGATCTGGAGCTCTAAATATGCGATGTTGCCGTATGAGCATTAGCACCAGCTTTGTGTACATGTAAGTGATGCTCCTGGGCAGCTCTGCCCGTGTCCCCTGTTCCTTAAATATTTGATGGTACTCATCAGCAACCAGTGAGCAGAACAAGGGAAGATGGCACATGATGCAGAGGGTTTTGGAAGAGTTGATATAGGCGATAACTCGGGCTGCTTGATCTGGGTCCTTAAATCTCCTCCTGAAGTACTCTTCCTTTTCAGGGTGACAGAATCCACGCACCTCTATCTCATTATAGTGCGTATCCCAAGGAATGCAACGCTTTATTTGCGCCCGAGTAGTGACCAGAAATAGGCCACGGTAGAGCAGCCTTCCTCTGAGGAGGTTGACCACAATGACGTTCAGGGTGGTCAGCTCTGTGTGGTCACAGATAAGCTCAGTGTTTTCAAAGTCAAGCTTTCCACTGTACTCATCAAGACCATCAAAGACAAACATCATCGGGCAGTCTTCCGATCTATAATCCTCATCCTTCAGCTTTTTTGTCTCTGGGTAGAGTGTTTGTATTATTTGCAACAGGGAGACCTTGGAACCCTCAAACTGTTTGAGTTCTTTGAATGGTAAAGGAAACAAAAAAGACGTGTGCTGCCTGGACTGCTCTTCAATCCAATCGAGGACTAACCTTCTGATCGCCATCGACTTCCCTGACCCTGCCACTCCAGTGAGCAATATTAACCTTATGTTGGAGTGCTCCAGTCTTTCAGCACTAAAAATATCCTTGGGAGAAAGACATTTCCCTGCTTCCCGGTTGCTGTCCAGTTTTTCTATGTTCATGACCTCATGTTCAATATTCGGGCCATTGTCACATGTTGAGGTTATGAGGAGATTAGTAAAGACATCATCAAATTGCCTCTTCTCTTCCTGCATGGCCAAGTCCTCACATACTTCACCATATGTCCTCTTCAAAGTCTCACTTAAATCGTGACGCACTTCATCTGAAAAAAGAAAAAGTGTATATATAAATATATCATCCATCCCCCTTTCATTAAGATTGAATTAATAGTAATACGACATACAGGGGTGTACTTACTTCTGACGCACTGAGTCTGGATATATCTAACTGTCCTCTTGTGCCCTATCTCCTCAAGAACGGCTTTGGTGATCTGCAAAGATACTTCAAGGCTGTAACACTCGAGCAACCGGTCCACAAGGTCCAATGTGTCCATGGTTTGGGGAGGAGTGTTGAATGACTGTGGGTAATTCTTCCACAGCATTGTCTTGAATCTTCTCACATCTACCTCTGACAGCCTCTCAAGAGTGTTACAGATAGCCTGATTCCAAAAGAAGGATGAAATTCAGTGCTGTTGTTGTCAACTGAGGGATGTTTTGTATGTAATTTCTTTCAAACTGATACAATAGAGGAACACAAACTGACCTTGAAAGTGAATGCCACTGTCAAAGAAGGATGCCTAATCTCATTCGTGGGTTGGACTAACTCAGGTGTATGAGGAAGCTCTGGGACAGGCTCATCTTTGCTTTTAAACCTGGTGAGGCCACAGTGTAGAGATTTAAACATATTTTAGTGTCGATCTAGTATGTAGTCACAGACACAAACATGTTAGTGTCTTGTCATGGGTGTATTTCTTACTTGGGGATTCTCTTTTCACAGTCATCACTGTCAAAGGAGTAACAGCTAGAGTATGAATCTGTTCTTTCCAGCTGGACCCTTAAATCAGGAAGACAAGAGGACTCAGATTAGCTTTAGTGTAACTACAAGGTAATATTACAAGTTGCATTGTTACGCACAGCTGCTTACTGGATTTAATGTGATGAATACACAAATTTATATACAGATTTAAGCTCTGCTGAATACTGTTTTTTGTTTGTACCTCGTGGAGCATTCATCTTGGTCATTCATTTCCACTGAGCTTTCTGAGCTTGTCAGTGACATGTAGCTCAGAGCTGGGTTCAAGGCCTGGCCCACATTCGACCTGAAATAAAAAAAAAAAGACGGAAAAATGACAGTTTGTTAATTGCTTAGTGGCCACATAACAAGCAATCACTGGCTTCCATAGCACATGTCAGATAATCAGTCCATTTTAAGCTTCGATGTCTTTCACAAGCAGCATCAAGGCCGTCAAGTCTAGGGTATTTGAATTAGGGACTACAAAAACTTTTGAAGGTTGACGGACAAGCATGGATTTAACCCCATTTTGTATTATGACTTATTTTATTTTTCCTTTTCTCCTTGAATTACTTGCTTTGGTTTTCTTGTTTTATCTTTGTGCTTGCTTAATTTTCCAAAAACCAATGTAAAAAAATGACTGGTATTAGAAAAGTAGAATTGTAAGGGTATGGGTATTTTTGTGATGCATTCATCACATTAAATCCAGGTATATAACACCTGACTACCCATATATTTTATTGAGAGTACATGGAAATTCGACATGAAAAAATAACTGATGAAGCAGTAGAACTCTAGTTCTTCTTTCAGTCCACCAGTAGAGACAGCATATATAAGTTGTAAGTGATATTTGTTGCACTTTGTACTGTACCCTCTGCAGACAAGAAAGGATAAACTTGTGGTGTTTGCCATAGACATAGACTACGGTGTCTGTATCCTTGAGAAGACTAACTAACTAACTTTCTAATTAAGCTGCATTTTTAACAAAATGCCATAAAAATGCTACCCAGAATTACAATCCAACAATGGTAGAGAGGACCCTTAGGGATAGTATATGAAAAATTTCTCAGTACCACTGGCTGGTATCCATCGGACTCGGTCCAAGGTCCAGAGACGGTCTTCTCTCAGGGATATAGTAGAGCTCGTCATCTTCATTTGAAACACCCTGTTGTCCTCTACCAGACACTGCTTCCCCAAGGGAAGAACTACCTGTCAGCGAGGCCACTGCCTCCATTTCAGTGTCGTCCATCATGTCACAGAGAGGGTCAGCCAATGACCAACATGACAAACACAAACAGTGATCACTTTTTTCTGGACAGCAACCCCTCTGTACCTGCAGAAGAACAAATATGGAAGAAAATAGCATATCAGCTTTCAACCTCTCTATCGGGGTGTTAAAAAAAATTGCTATTACAGTATGTTATGATTGCTTGGGCTCAGTTTTCAGAGTTTTCGCTCTACAAAACTTAATTTCTAAATACCTTTAAATACAAAATCCTGTGCTTACATACAAAATGCAAACAAATAAATCAAATGCTTAGCAAATTCAAATGCTTTGCACTAGATATAAGAAACAGTAAATCATCTGAGCATGTGTTAGCAAACGTAACAGCATACAGCAATGTAACAACAATGCCCTAAACTGTTGTAATGTATTCACTTTCTGTTAGTGTATGTTGTGAATTACAGTTTTAGACTTTTGATCATTACAGTGTGATCTTTCTGCACTTTTCATTGCTGAACTTACAAAAGTTCACTGTCACAGACAGTGAAAGTTGAGCCATGTCAGGTACAAGATGTTGACACAGGAACTGTAACACCTGAACTATTTTAAGTTTGGGAACAGGAGCTGTAATTTTGATCAAATCCTTTAATCCACCTTCAGTCCACAGATGTTTCAGCCCCCTCTGAAACCACTGTAATAAGCAGAAGCTGCATATTTATATCATATTTCAGACTGACTGAAACAATGGTAGCAGCTTTAGCTAGCATGTTACACGAGCTAGTTTTGACATATTTTGGGAGATATTTCAACTTCACTCTTCCGCACTGACTTCTCCACATGACAACGACAGACTCTGTCAGTATGTCTCCACAACACCAGCCTCTCCACCTGCCAAATAATGTCAAAAGGATAAATAATTCAAAGCTAAATGTGGAAGTTAGCTTATAACTTTGAACTTTGGAATAAACCAATAAACACCAGGCGCTCAGGGAAGCCTCAAACCGGGAACAAGGCAAGTGAGCTTTACGCAAAATGGTCATAAATGTAAATTTAACGCATTAGTACTTACATAAACACGTTATTTCCACTTTTAATTCCTGCCATTAGCTTATAACCTACCTCAGTTTTTTTTCTCTTCGACTCAGGAAGAGACGTTTCTTCTTCTTCTTGTAAAGTACGTGAGTAGCGAAACGTCACAAAGCAGATTCTGCCACCTACTGCCCCCAGTGTGAAAAACATGTAAAGATGAGGCAGCTTTTCTTGAGGAAGGGGATTAACAAGTACTCGGGTCTTTTATTTAAATAAATGTAGGAAAACCACAGGCTATGCTACGTTCTGTTATCTTAACGCATATATAACATTTTAATTTTGTAGCTTTAGTCTAGAGGGAAATTTATAGCAATGCATCATATTTTATGAGCTGTTCATATTTTTGTATGTAAAATCTTGCCAGTGACTAGTTGACAAATAAATCTAGTGGAGAACATATAATGACTTCTGAAATGTAGTGGAAGTAGCACAGCAACTAATAATTATTTTCATAATCATAAGATTATTTTTAGTGTCAGCTGTTCAAGTTATTTGGTCACTAATTAGGCCTGATGTGTGGTTCCAGATGTGCAGCCTGTTTTCTCACATAATTTTCTGAGTGTTTTAGTTTGCTTCAGTTTGAAAATCATGTCAATAAAAACATAAATTAAAATCTATGAAGGAGAACCAGAGATATTTTATATCCCACGCCACCTTCTTCCTTGTCAAAACCTGTTGGTAATATAACCAACAATATTTACGAACTTGTAGTTTTCAGTACAGATGATGTTGACTCAAGTGACATCATTTGAGGCAGGTGACATGTCTGATGCCATAAATGGCTTTCTGTATACAACTTTTTTTCACATATGCACACTGCTCAACACCTGTAGGCAGAGTTCCTCTTTAGCATTATTTATACTTTCTTTGTACTTGGTCTTTTCAGCATTAATGGGGAATATTGAGTATTGAATATTATGAGTTTCAGCATTTTTTAATGAGTCAATTGTTTTCACTTTAATTTAGTATATCATGGCGCTGCTGTTATACATTGTCAAATGTAACAACTGCTACTATGAGTGTTTGAGTGAATAGTCAACCAAGTACAGCAATTTTCTTCTAGCTACTGCGAAATATGATTCACACTACAGCTAGTGTAAGAGTAGGTGTATCATTATTATATATTTCATTTTCATTGCCAAGCGCAAACATATCCAGCTTCACACTGTATGGCTTTCTGTCTCTGTAATTATTCATGATTATTGATTATCTTGAATGTCAGTGCTAACACTGAGGTTTCTGCTGCATTCGCCCCATATTTCTGCTTGTTTATTGTAGGCAACGCTACATTTCAGTGAACTATTGGTTAGGGGCATGTCTCCTCTTATCTTTGTTACATCATACTCTTTACTCACTCTCTGGGGAATTTATCATTTTAATGTCACCAATTCAGCCTATTTATTGTGAGTAAAATGAACCGCCCCTTTTCTTATGTTACTTTTCGTCATTTATTTGTGCTGTTGCATAATTGTTAATTATTCTACTGAATGAAAGAGTTGTTGGACCTCAAAACAACATTTACCTAGCCTTAAAGAAATAAACGCACAAAGAAAAACAGAGGAGTAAATAATAACAAAAACGTAGAAACGAAAAGTGTGCAGTCTATGTTCATGCAGTGAATATAGGCTTACATCCTGACGCTGTTTACCAATAGGTTTGGTGAGAAAAACCGAGGGGCATGTCAGCATCCTTGTCTCGTTGGTGACCGAGACACCAACGAGTTTCCACTACACTGTGCTTTGTGTGATGGAGGCGTGAGCAGCGACAAAGACGGCAGGAGCAAAGAGTGGCGTGTATGAGAGGTGATTAGTGCCGGAGGGATTGGGAAGAGAAGCAGAGGAACCATCGTCAGATTTGCCATTGTGGTGAATGGATTTATGAGTGGCTTTTGTTGTGTTCATTCTCCAGAGTTTTATAAGCCATTCATCTAGGATTAAGATTTCAAACCAGACAGGGTTTAATGAAGCAAATTCAATCATAAAAATGGTTATTATACATTCATTCATAATTGGTCCAGAAGGATTGTGAAGCTGTGTTTGGCAGGCAACGTTAAAACCACTGCAATATTATGCTAAAATGATATTATATGCTACATTGTTTCATCTCTCCTCACTACTTATCTATTGTAACTAATTTAAAAACAAACAAACAAACAAAAACGAATAAAAAAGCAGTCACTTCTTGTTAACTTACCACTTGTAATGCAAAGTGCTGTCACACAGCCTCCTTTTTCTGTTATCCACCATTTTTTCTAAACACAATCCGATTTAATTGATGTCATTAATTCTCATTTACTCCTCAGACTGCCTCTGCTTCCTTTGTGGCACGAATCCCACCTCATACACTATGCAAGATGAGGGCTATGACTCCATGTCTGTGTATGAGGGAGGATGCTCAGAGCGAGCCCAACCTTCCCAGACACCAGTATGACCGACAGTCTGTGCGTTGTCCTCCTCTGCTCTGGATGGTACTGGGATGTATTTTGGAAGGGGGGTCGGGCAGCAGCGACCCACCACCATCAACGCCACTGAGCCTGACGTGAATGACAAGTAAAAGAGCTCTTTCAAGCGAGCAAACAGCACAGGAATGTGCACAAGTCTGCTGGGCTGCACTCAGGCTTCTCCAAGCGACATTTTGGACCTTTTGGACCTGCCTCTTTTTGTTTGTAAACACTCAAACCCAACTGAGAAGAATTTAGCCAATGCATTTATTTTAATCTATTGATTTCATTTTATTTTTTAATATTCTGTATTTTTTTCTATTTTTGAAGGGGGGGAGTGGGATTGTTGGGAGTGTTTTTCTTTTGTCAAGCGTGAACAAGACAAACTTCTACCATGGCACTGGTTATGGAGCCTGTGAGCAAGTGGAGCTCCAGTCAAGTGGTTGACTGGATGAAAGGTAAGCATGAGGCACGATGGTAGCCGAATAGAAACAGAAATCACCAAATTTTTATGTTGCAATGAATTTAGTGTTGCGCTCTGAGTCGAAATGCATTTCTGCACAGATTCACTCGAGATGCCAAAAGAGAACAAAACACCTGCTGAGCCTCCGGCTTTTGCCTCATCGGCACGCGCCTTCTACAGGCTTTTAATCACAGCCTTAAATCATTTGATCGATTTTTATCCAGGCACTTACAATGTGGATACGACTTGTCCTTAAAGACCAACATGTTCTCCAGAGCCTAACACATTCAAATGGCACAAAACGCTTTAAAACCTCTATTGTGTCCTGCGGCGGTTATTGTTAACGCTGGGCTGCCTCGCAGGAGGCTGGGAAACACAGCGGAGATCTAGTAATTACACACAAATAATTAACCCCTTCTCACTGGATCTGTGATCAGAATCTGTATGGAGAAGAAATGTTCAAGCTTTACATGCGCATGGATAAAATAAGAACTATCACAGTAGTACAGTATCAAAGCTTTGTACAGCCATCTGTGCGAAATGTTGATCCACAGATGCTCCAAGTCATTAAGAAGTCACAGCTGACTTAGAAGAGCGTCATGTAGGCCTAAGATTAGATTAAACTGTTTTAAAACCTCATAGTGGACTGAAAGCTAAGGTGAGGCTCATCCATTACTGTATAAGATCTTCATTCAGACACTGATTCAGACGCAAGAGCGTTTTAGTGTGGATTAGAACATCTCTTCAAATTTTAGGAAACACCCAGCAGAATAATGAGGTTCAAATACACATGTACAGACAGGGTTCAGTTTGGTAATGAAGCACTCTTCAGACCAGTAGCTGTGGAGAGAGAAAGTAATGTGTGTGCTCTAATTAATGAGGGTC
Source organism: Seriola lalandi dorsalis (assembly GCF_002814215.2). Classification (NCBI taxonomy): domain Eukaryota; kingdom Metazoa; phylum Chordata; class Actinopteri; order Carangiformes; family Carangidae; genus Seriola; species Seriola lalandi. The sequence continues at coordinate 1,824,754 of NW_019524809.1, forward strand.
TGGGCATTCAGCGAAACTGGTAAGTTGAATATATTAATGTACAGCTGTTAAAATGAATTAATGATTAATAGGATTTGGTAGCCGTGTTGGGTGAGAAGTTCCTCAGAGGGAAACTGTCTCCTTAGTCTGTCTCCAAAGACTTGAAATAAGTGGCCCACACACATCAGGAAACGTTCAGGAAGAGATTACACGTTACTTTACTGCTTTTTGTCTGTTTGCTCTATAAAATGATTACCACAGGCAGCCTGTTACTATCAAAAATGTATAAAATGTAAGAGGACTTGTTGTCGGCAGTAGGAGGGTGCTATCCTCGTCAGTGTATTTGTCTGTTAGCACTGTAATTGTTTCAGTAGTGTTGTGTGTTGTTTTGCAGAGCCACGTGCTCACGTGTCAGGCCACAGCCCTTCATCTTTACTGCCTCAAGAGCAACACACACACACACACACACACACACACACACACACACTTAGTCATAATTCTGTATGCCTCTTTCTGCTAGCTCAGACATAATGTGATCATCAGACCTCTCTCTGTATGAGTTGTGTATCATAAATTGTACCTGAATCTGATGCTGCGTTTTAAACAGGGTGTTTTTCTTCTGAATGTGCTGCTTCACTGAAGACACAAAATGCAAATTTATAGCTTCATGGAGGGCTGATACAGACACAGACAGAGAGATGAGAGGATGTGGAGAAAGGCAAAGACAAAAAGGCCACTACAGTTAAAATGAGATAGAAGAAGATCTTTAAATAAGCTGAAAGCACAAGTGAGAAACGTAGGGAGCAAGAAGTGGAGGCTGGCTATGAGCGCAGGCTCTTCGGTGTCCCACATCTGACAAGTGGAGCAAAGACGATTCTTGTGCCGAGAGCCCAGTAATGGTAATTTAAAGTGAGGGACAGAGAGACACTGAGAGAGAGGAAACTGAGAGAGAGGGGTGGGGGTGGGGGGTGGGGGGTTAATTCTTGTCTCACATCCATTCTCAGCTCCTGAGGAACAGCAGCATTTTGTCGTTAGCATTCACAGTTCCATTATTAGCATACCGCTCTGTGATGTCACTGGAGGCCAAATAGGGGCACCCTGTGACCTTCCCACAATCCCACTCTGTGCCCCTCCCCATCAGTGTTTTGTGTGAGCAAGACGCTCAATTCCCAGCTGTGACAAAGCCGCTCTAAAGAAGAGATTCTCATCACAAAAGAGAAAAGAATCCCAGCTTTGACTGAAAATTTGTTCTTGACAAGTGCACGGTAGCTGTGCAAACACTGCGATATGTCCACTTTCAGTCTTGTTTTCATTAATTGTCTGTGTGTTTTGAGGCGCAGACTTAATGCAGGCTTAGTATAATCTCTTTACTCTTCCTGACAGTCTGCATTAGTATAATTCATGTTTCATGAAGTATATCAGTTTTATCTTGGTGCTCTCAGTCTTACTTGCACACCCACTCTCTCCTTGTCTAAAACACACACTGAAAGTGATCAATGACCAGTCAGATTAACACAAATCCATTACAACAATGCTGACAGCCTTAGATATCTCTCTTACCTCACATTACTAGCGGATTATCTAGAATGGAGATCAGGATGTGTCAGCGCTGTGCTTTTAATTTCTCCTCAGCGTGCCTGATAATCTGAACCCAGAATGAAATGGACAGGGAAATTGATGTAGTGGAGATTACTCGGTGCGATCAGCAAAGTATTCTCCATCTAAAGGGAGAATGTCTGTGACTATTCTGCTTTTAGAAGAGGAGAGTCATGTAACAAGATATAGCGGTTCAGTTAAAACCACCAAACTTTAGCATTCATGAACAGTAATCTTCTAAATCTGAGCTCAGTGGTGATGAGTCTGATGCTGTTGCTACCTATAGACTGTAGCATCTCCCTCTGTATTAGATCTGCCCCGTCCACTGTACAGGCTTAAAACGCACTTTTTTTCTTCAGTGTTTTTTTTTTTGGCTTTGACTGTGTTCGTTGTTGTGTGCCGTGTGTCATGCGGTCGTTTTGTTTTTAGCCTTTTATTCAGATTTTATTTACTGGCTGTTTATTGATTATATTTTGTCGAGCGCTTTGGCCAACTTGTGTTGTTTTTAAATGTGCTCTATAAATAAATGTGACTTGACTTCTCACTTCTCTTTGATGTGAGACTTAACTCACCCGTTTCAATTATAGTAATAACCATTTGTTTATAGAGCGAAACATGATGCCTGACAGTGACATTTAAAAATGTAAAATTCTATGGGAGTTTTTGAATAATTGCAAAAGAAATCAGCAGGTATGTTAGCTAGATGTCTCATGCGACCACGCAGTCACTTTTTGGAAAACATCATGTCCTCTCTTCACTTATTTCATTATTTTGTCCTGCGGGAGAATCCCTGCCAAAATCCTGCTTCATGGTTTCTATGACAACATGGGGAATACTTCATTGACATAATGAGCCTCAATTAACTTGGTAAAGAGGCTGATTAGTTAAGCCTTTAAATTTTATGCAAACCCATGAAACTCCCTATGTTTCCTCTCCACCGTTTAGTTGCCAGCTGAACCCAATGTGAATGCCTGATCAGGTTTAGGCACAGCACTGAGTCACATGTATATGATTGGTCCACAGCGATGAAAAGACGAGATGAGCAAAGAGTTGTCAGTGTGTGTGTGCGTGTGTGTGTGTGTGTGTGTGTGTGCGTGTCCGTGTCCGTGTCCCTCTCTCACTGTGAAAATGGAAACAGACCGAGTGTATAGAAGAAAGCTCCTACAAAGGCTACTCTCTCTGTCCCCACTGGTAAAAGGATGGCCAGTTAGCATGCAGAGCACTTTCTACAGACATTCAGCTGTGACATATATAAAAGTAAGCATTCACTTTAGTGGATAAAACGGAGAGACAAGAAACCGTGATGCAGAAACATCAGTTATCAAATCAAATTATATTTACAGAGCAAATGAAAACATATATTTCCTGTTGAGTTTTTGGAACATCACCCACTGTTCCTGCTTTCAACTTAATTCTACATGATTAGAGCACAGAGGTACAGAGTCTTTGACATCTGTGTCAGAGAGAGGTTTCATGTCTGTGGCAGATCCTCTGGGTTTTTTTGGTGTCTTTGGTAAGACTTCCTGATATTGATAAATGCATTTAACAGTGCCCAGTTATAAAACTCACTTTATAAGGTAAAAACTGTTGATGCAGACAGGAGTTGCAGAATCAGACACTTTGTTGTAGTGTGCTGCGTTTCATCAACTGCTTCACTGGAAGAGTTCACACCTGCTACAGCAGTGAAAGATGTAAAAAAAATGAGCTGAGCGCCGACACATTTTAGTTGAAAGCTTTTTCTAGGTTAAAGCTGAAAATGCACCTTGGGAATGTTGATGAGGAGGAATCTGTCAGATTTCTTGTCTGACATGGATTGCTTCACAGGACAAAACTGTACACAACCTGTGTTCACGCCCAGCACAGATTCCTGGCAAGGACATTGATATCAAGCTCTATTTGAAAACATAATGCAAATAGAGTTTTCACAAGAGATCAGAAAGCCTGATAGTGCCAGAGAACAACATGTTCACCTTGTCGTGCTGTGCTGAAAGTTTTCCTGTCATCCTGTGTGGTTCCCTCAGGCCTGGACGACTGCCTGCAGCAGTACATCAAGACCTTCGAGAAGGAGAAAGTAGGGGGGGACCAGCTGCTGCGTATCACCCACCAGGAGCTGGAGGATTTGGGAGTGTCCAGAATTGGACACCAGGAGCTTATACTGGAGGCTGTGGACTTACTCTGTGCTCTGGTGAGTCCAAGCTTCCCACACCGTCTTCCCACTACTTTGTACTGTCACTTGAAAGAGTCTGGACGGACTGCTGCTGTCGAATGAAGTTTGTGCAGCACATTTGGTGACTCCTCAGATTACTAAATACTTAAAAAAGTGTTTTGATCAAGCGAGAAAACGAGGTTGTTTCAATGTGATGATAAATTGACATTTTGAATATGTATGATTTCAGCTGATTGTTATGATGTGTTAGCTGTATTTTTGCATCAAGTCATCATCCATGAAATCTGCTAATCAGTTAACAATGTCAGTTTTTCCAGGAATAATTGAATGTTGGTTTTAATTATCAGAATAAACTCAATATTCTTACATATATCACCAAGGGCTTTAGACCTCACAACAGGGAAACTGCTTTAGGCCTCAATACATCACAGAAAATCTAGAGTTAATAATCTGGCCAAAATATCCTCCACAGGCAAATCTTACAGCTGTCATTAGCACTGACATGGATTACAGCCTCCTCTTAAAGTGATTTGTGCGCTTCGTCTCAGAAACACAAGTTTTGTGTGCGTCAGCATGATAGACTGCCGTTCAGCTGATTGGGCTGAAGTGCTGCTGAAGTAGTTAGAGCATCAAATTAATTTTGTACCACTCACTCCACCTGCCACTGTAGTGACCTGTCCTGAGGTTTTTTTTTCCCTCTCAGAATAGAGCCTTTACCAAATGTCCACTTTTTTTCTGAATATGAACTTCTTTCCAAACCCCACATTTTCAAATGTATTAACTCAGAAAATCTGCAGTAGAGTCGTGTCTTTTTTGCCTTAAATTTGCATCGAAAATCTGGATTAACCCTGGAAAAATTTTCTTTCCTTATTTTTCCAGTTATCTATTGCTGTGTATACTGTAGTTTGGGATCTGTGTCAGATGATTTAGACATCTATTAACACACAAAACTTCAAAACTCATATGCCATTTAATTTGGCCTGCAATTAAAGATTGTTTTCATTATAGGTTAAGTTGCAGATTTTGTCAATTAAGCGATTCATTGTTTGGTGCAATTTCCCAGAGCCCAAGGTAACGTTTTCAAGTAGCTTATTTTGTGCGACCAACACAAAAGATACAATAAGCTAAGCTAAGAGACAGAGAGAAGCAGCATATCCTCACATTTGAGAAGCTAAAGGTTATGCTTAAAGGATGACTCAAATAATTAATTGTACGTGAACAATCATGAACAATTCATTGATTCCACATATACATATACATTTAGGGTATTGCGCTACATATAAAGCTGTGCATCTGCTTGCCAGCTCCTGCTATAGCTATACTGTCCACTTGAGATAATAGAGGTAACAAGTTAAGTGCAGTTTAATTGAATTTCTATATAAATGTAAATGTATAAAGCTCTCTTTAGAATAAGAAGTATTTGCAGGTGTGACGTCTACCTGTAACACCCTGCTGAATTATTTCTTAAGATGCTTCAATTTCCTTCCTTTTCAGACCTTCTTTTATTTGTGCACTCAAAGGACAATCAGTGGACACTCTAATGACACACAGCAAAGTCTAAAGCAGTGTCAAAGGCATGACACACTGAGGAAATATAAAAGGAGGAGTTGGGAAAGAACTGATTAAAACAAGTGATGAAGGCGAGAGGGTGGAATAGAGATGAGGATAGGTATGTGTTAGCCCCAGAGACACACAGTGAGACTGGATGGAGATTTAGTGGACTGAGGTCACAGATGCAATCTGAATCTAAAGTCCTCTCATCCTGCATTGCTGCACGGGGGGCCCTGCTTCAGCCCCAAAGCTTCTTACGTAACTGGGATTTAGTTTTAAGTCTCTCAGGCACTGCTGTATTAAATATGATTAGTGGCCCTCCTGCCGCGCTCTCTCCTCCCAAGAAACTCAGACGCCCACAGGCCCGCACGTGTAGTTTGGCGTACATGGTAATGAGTGTTCTGCTGTCCCTACACATGCAAAGTGACAGCTGGAGCAGAGCAGGGCAGGGCGCAGGGGTCACTGGTTTTATTCCTCACATGTTCATCATATGAGCAGCATCTCTGGTGGTGTGACAAGGTGGGCTAGTCTGCCAGTGGTCTTTTTATTCACAGAGCAGTGTTACAACAACAATTCCATTTCAGTCTCCACGCTGGAGAAATTCCTGGAATGCATCGCAGTCAAAACAAACACTGACAAACTGGTCAAACAAAGTGAATTTACTTTCCTCTCTCCTCTAGAATTACGGGCTGGAGACTGAGAATCTGAAGACTCTCTCTCATAAGCTTAATGCATCTGCCAAGAACCTACAGAACTTCATCACAGGCAGGCGGCGCAGCGGACATTACGATGGCAGAGCCACTCGTAAGCTACCCAATGACTTTCTTACCTCCGTGGTGGACCTGATCGCCGCAGCCAAAAGCCTTTTGGCGTGGCTGGACAGGTGAGATTTGCAAAAACCTGCACATGTTATACATTTAAAAACATGTGAAAAAGCATTTAGATACACACATACTTACAAGTTCATGTACACGCTGTTATGAAGTTTATCTTAAATACATACTTGATTTTTAAGCAAATGTGTTAACTCTGGGTCAATGTGATGGACTATTTGAATTTTACATTTTCTTAACACTTTACGTTGGCTAAAAAAAGACACCGGTTGTGCTGCTGTAATGCAGCAAATTAAATATAGCAAAAATGGCTTCAAAAAGGATGAGACAATCTTGTTTATCTGGCACGATGCGTTGGTTCTTTTGTGGAGACTCCAATTCTTACCACATACAGACCTATTTTGTTTTTTTTATGTTATGTCCATGACCAATTAGCTGACAAGAAAAGATGAGTAAAGGCCTTATATAAGTAGATTTTGACAGGGTGGGTAAAAAGGCACTGAGCAAGTCTATTTATATGTTGCTTTATCCCTTGCTTCTCTGTGGGATTGTGCCAATGTGTGTGTTTGTGTCTGTTTGTGTCTGTGTGTGTTTGATGAGTTTGGAAGTTCAAAGCAGACGACATTCAACAGAAATAACAAAGTGATTTGCTGTTTCTTTTTCTCGTAGAGGCAGGCATATTTTACAGCATTCATTCTAATTACAGTTCAATAATCTATTCCTCATTTTCATTTGAAAATACAAAGCATAGATTGACACTTGAAATTGAAATGGGGAGGCAGAGAGAGGGGGAATGACGTGCAGTAAAGGGCCGTCCGATGCGGGATTCAAACCGGGGCCGACTGCAGCAAGGACTGTAGCCTCTACATATGGGGCGCCTGCTCAACCCACTGTCCAATGTATTCTAGTATATTCTCATATTTGATATTCATATACTATTTCTATGCTATTGCTATTATGCTATTTTCATATACTGTATGTATATTAATCTATTGCACTATAGTCTCTAAAATCTGATTTCATGTCCAGTAGAAAACATGGATTGAAATGAAATAATTACAATGTGTGTGCCTGTGTGTGTGTGTGTGTGTGTATGTGTGTGTGTGTGTATGTGTGTGTGTGTGTATGTGTGTGTGTGTGTGTGTGTGTATGTGTGTGTGTGTGTGTATGTCCTCTGATGTACACGATTGTGTGTTTGAAATTGTTCCCACAGATTTAGCAGTGATTTAGTCTCAAAGGAAGAATGATCTAATGGTTCATTCCAGGTGCTCCTTCTTTTTCAGGTCTCCATTTGCTGCAGTGGCAGATTACTCTGTGACCCGAAACAATGTGATCCAGCTTTGTCTTGAGCTCACGACAATTGTACAACAGGTAAACAAATCCCATAATATAATACTGTAATATACAGCTCAGGCCCTGTAAACTTTTTTTTATTTCAATTTCATTTTAGATCAAAATACCTCCACAATAAAAGAGTAACCTCATACCCCACATGACAATGCCAAAATGCACCATACCCTGTCTCAGTTGTAAAATACACTAATGTCCAAACTTGTTTTTATGAATAGTTTTAGAAATATCTGCACATGATACAGAGACAGTATATGTGCATCTGTTTTTAAAAGCTGACATTCAGAAAATGTGTTACGCTTGATACAGAAAAAACTGAAGCAGAATCTCACTTAATTCCTTGTATAAACATCCAGTCTAGAGCCTGTTATACCGTAACACAGCTCCTATTTTTGCACACATTGGATCCATATACATATTCAAACAGGAGTAAAGACAGACAATAAAATTCTGCAATCCATTTAACTGTTAAAACATCATTTACATATACATATGCATATTACTACTACTACTTCAGGTCAGCGAATCACTGACATGAAAATGAACTTCATTCTGTGTGTGCACTGCACAGCAATGTGCCAGCTTGATAAATGATAATAGTCAGTGCTTTGAAGAAATGTAAGTATTTAAGATGGACTTGGCTATAAAAAAAACCTTAATGACTCAATCAACACATTCAGCTACAGTTGAAATACATGTAAAAATATTTTCAGAACTAAAGACACGGGCAGGCCAGATCAAATGTTAATGATTTTAATATCAGTCTATTTCTCTTTGCACGCAGCCCCATAAATGATGACACTCGCAATCTGTGGAACACTGACAGATCAGTAAATAATGAGTGATATTTAATAACTTTTAGCATGGTCACCTTGGAGGATGATGTTTATATGGCGTTAAGAGAAAAGTTTAAGCGGGAAAAATTAAAAGTGGGTACGAAAGAGGGCGAAAATGTAAGAGTTAAAGCTGAGAGAGGAAGACTGGCAGGGAGAAATAGAGAGAGAGCAAGTGAGAGAGCGAGAGAGACACATGCCTCCGCATTGATGATTCATTTGTTTTGTGTTTGTGCATGTCTGTGTGGGAGTGTTGGGGGTTATAGGTGCCAAGCAGCTCGGGTTTTTTGCTTACATCCACCTACAGCAGAAATACCAATAATAACTCCATTTTGACACGTTCTCTTGAGGTAACAGTGCTCTCTGAATGTTCCTCAGGACTGCTCTGTGTACGAAACAGAAAACAAAATCCTGCATGTGGTGAGTTGCTGACTTTATTCTACTGTATCTAATGAAAATGAAGCTATGATGTGGACACTTGAGGGTTGTAATCGTCCTTCATATGTCATCCCCAGTGTAAAACTCTGTCTGGAGTGTGCGACCACATTATCTCTCTGTCCTCGGATCCCATGGTGTCCCAGGCTGCGCATTTGGAGGTTGTGCAGCTAGCCAACATAAAATCCACTGAAGGATTGGTAAGACAAACCCTCAGTCAGTCTTACAGAACCACACTCATTCTCATTGGTCATGTCCTACCTTGTATGTCATCAGAAGATGCTATGTGCTATCTTCAAAAATATGTCAGTAAAAATATGCTTCAAAGGCAGAAGATCACTGCTTTTAAAAGATCACCCCTAAATTACAGGCTGCTTAATTACATAGTAATTGCAAGAAATAGCCAAACAATCATCCGTCAATATCGATGTAACAAGAAATGGCTGTAGTTCAATAACTGAGCAATCAGTCTGTAATTAACTTAAAGTTAAAGCAGATAAAACGGTGCTGGTAACTATATTGAAATTGATTATAAAATGGAAAAATATCCCATTTTATGTTTTATAAGTGCTAATATAATAGCTGCCCAGTACAAGATCAACACCATAGCTTCCATAATATAGGTGATGCTGTATTTAGAAACTATAGCTAACCCACAATTATCACAGTTTCTTTGATATATTCTGACAGTTCCCGCATAGAAATGAACACTTAGTAAAATATGAAGAAATTTCTACTTTAATTACTGATGGCCTGTAAAGTGTAGTGTGAAGGTCACCCAAATGTACCTATGTAGCTAATGAACTCAGAAAAATCAAGACTGACATCTTGAGATATGATATATATCAAATGATGGGTAGCTACTGTGGAGCAAAGAAAATGTTTGTGTTAGCTTTTAATTACAGTTAATCTCACTGCACAGACTGCTCTCTTTTATGGTAAACACAACAATCTGTAAGAAGCATATGTGATACCTGCACATGAACAGGCCTTCAGTATATGTTTCATGATACTTGAATATGGTTTAATAAACTTAAAATATCAAGATGTTAAATTGTTTTCCAGGTTTGATGAAATGAACGCAGGAAAAAGCTACTGTGCCCAAAAAAGTAAAGTACCAACCTACTAATAACGCTGGATGATGGTGAAACCTACTAATTAAAGAAATCATAACAGCATGATTCATATAGCAGCATATTGACTTCTGTTTGATTCAAATATGGCATGTGTAAATTATCATGCAGCATGTATCTCACTCACAGTGAAAAAAGTTAATTCAGTTGCTCACTCACTGATACTAACGTTGCCTAATTTGTTAAAAAAAATAGCAATACAACAGTTATTTTATTCTCTTAGATTCAAATAATACACCTACGTAGGTTTTTTGGGACCCAGGAAGGACACAAGTGCACAATTTCTCAAAGGGTCAAATTGTTGGTTGAATCAAATTACAAAACCAAATTTACTAATTTGCCTCTCGGGGTGTCACGCCATGCAGCCAGTTTTGGTATGATTGTGCAGTAGATATTGGCCTACATCTCTTGAGATTTCAGCCCTAACCCCAGTACAATGCAGGTGAACTGAACTGCATTTGAGGTGCTCACAGCATTGAGAAAAATGCATTAAAAATGCAGAAACATCTCTTTCCAGAAACACTGTCCTTGTTGCTGCACTGTCCTTGCTGTTAACTGTTTTTAGTGGTTATCTAAAGTACCTGTATGTTGTTTCTGGAGGGAGATTGAGGTAAAAACACAAAGACTGTGGATGCTGTCTAGTATCATATGGAGGTCACTGTAGCTGTCCCAAAACTGGGCTTTGCTGAGCTGGTGGGCACATGAGTCAGCTGATGAAAAGCAACATGAAACGAGCATATTATGCATGTTAAAATGAGCAAAATACAAACAGCTGAAGTTGCAAATTACAATTCAACAACAAATTAAAATATTCTCTTACTTTTTGGGACAAACGGTAGATACTGTGTTAAGTTGAAAAGACACTTATTTTTGCTGCCACTGTTTGTCCATCAGCACTTAGTTGGACTCCATCTTCGCACTGACCTACACTCAGGCACGAGCGCCCTGCTTGGGGCCACAATAAGAGCCCCACCCCCACAAATGCGAGCAGGGGGCATGGAAGTTCTCTCAACCGTTCAGCGAAACCTGAACACAACAGTGGGCCAAGTGGCCTAAAAATAAACCTCTTACACTCATCTTGAAGACTGGCGTGCTGCTTTGGTGTATCTGTGTGTATTTGTGTGTATGTGTGTGTGTGTATGTGTGTGTGTATGTGCGTGTATGAGACTGTGTGATACTCGTGCATATCTGTGTGTGAATGCGTGTCTGGGTGTGTGTTTGTGTTTGTGGTGCACTTTAGACCCCTCTTAGTGGAAGCTTTGAGTTTTAGCTTTTTCTTTTGCAACAGACAAACAGTATTTACAGATAAATAATCCTCCATGTTTGATTCAATCTGCTGGTAGGAGCATTTGAGTGGGACTCACTTCATAACATAAATTCAGACTGTGCTGGGTCTGTTTGAAGAGTAAACCCATGTGATATTTAAGGACTTCCCCCAGGTTATTTAAACATTTTTTCTGATTAAGCAAATATAAGCTCAATATAAAAACACTCACATCTTTCACTGCTGGTAAAAAAAATAAGTGAAATAAATGCACAACAAGCAGATTAAAATAAATGTGATTTGCAGATATGCTCTGACCCTGGTCTGTTTTGCCAGTGGCTGTGATGCTGAGGCTGAGATGTAGTGTGTTTAATGTGCCTTATGTTCAAAATGTAAATGTCAATTTATATTCCCACTTTCTTCCCACAGGGCATGTATATCAAATCAACATATGATGGTTTGCATGTAATCACCGGGACGACAGAGGGAGTGAGTACAAGCCCCCTTGTGTCCACATATGTAGATCTTCGCCTCACTGCTCATTCACTTGTAATATAATATGTAGAGTGAAGTGTGTCACTTATGGTTGTATCACAGTAATCTCTGTCATGACAGTGAAATGGAACAGCAGATAATGACTCTGCCTCTCTGTCTATCCATCAGTCCCTGGCTGACCGCTGTAAGAAAATCCATGCTGGAGATGAAGTCATTCAGGTTAATCATCAGACAGTGGTGAGACCATATTTTTTTGCTCTCTGGCTTATTTTTTATCTGTTTTCTCCTACAGTATTTGCTGTCTGAATTAGCATATGATTTTCACATGCATTGTTCTTTGGCAGCTGCAGGTTTTCAGGTTGGTTCTGAAAATCTGGTAGTTCAATTCATACATGTTGGTTTTGTACACAAAGAAGCACCAGCCTCAGATTGTGTGTATGGTGTGCATGTGTATGCAGCTCCCTTACACTGCACATCCACACTGCACCACAGCACCACTGGACCTGCTGGTGTGTAAGTGGCTAGCTGTAATGTCTCTTGTAGGTATTTTTTGATGGAGGATGTGGATATGTTACTCTGACTGGATGAATATGTTACTTTGCGCATCATGGGGTCAATCATTTATCTCATGCTCACAAGAGCACTTTTCAGTTGATCAGAGGTATCTGCTTAGAGCCCTTGAACTGTTGATACAAAAAAATCACCATTTTCAGTGTGGTTTCTGTTCCTAGACACCCATGGTGCACCCACAGAGATGTTGAACTGACTGATTAGACCTCTCCTGTCCACTCCAATTGGTTGTATTGCGTCCGATAGAGCAAGAAAACTTCAAATCTTCATCTTCCTTTTTTGTTGTTTTCGGGGCCTTTGTACGCCTTTATCAGAGATACACAGTAGAGGGACAAGAGGAAACAAGGGAAAGAGGGATGTTGAACGACATAAAACAAATGTCCATAGTTTAGCTCGAACTGGAGACTTTGCCATTCGTGCTTGGTGCCTTAAGCATCTGAGCCACGAGGGCACCCAAAGTTTACCCTTCTTATCTTAATATGGGAGACCTTATATTACTGTCAGCATAGCAAGTTCATCTTGAGCAGAGGTCTAATCTAATTGTCTTTTCACAGGTTTTGCCAGTGAGACAAAACTGCACAACCTTCCTGTTGCTGAAATGTATATAGCATAGTATAAATTCAATGGAAATGAAAGCAAAAACTTCCTGTGGTGCACAATTTAAATATAGCAGCCTTTGTCTAAAATAATTGCTACTTGTGTGCGAAACAGCAAGACATTTGATAATTATATAGTTTAAGTCAGGTTCATTTCAGTCAGTCAACTCACCCACTGAATGCAGCCATTTTTAAAGAAAATAAGTGCAAAAGCAGACTTGTCAAGCTTCGTTCTTTTCACTGTAGAGTCTAGTTAAAAGGCTATAAGATGTTGAGAGCAGGGAGGTGTCAGTCGATGCTGCTCATGGGAAATAAAAAGAAATGTACTGTGTCCTCACAGACCTTTTTCACAGCTGACATTTTGACACGTCATAGAAGGAAAAGCACAGGTGTAATTAATAACATCAATGATGGCTCAGTAGGCATGCACAATGCCAGGATCCTGGAAATGAAAGGCCCAAATGGAGAAAAGCCATGATTTATGTTGTTATTTTGTTCACAAAATATTTCACTCTCAGTTACAGTTCGTTTTTCAAAGTTGCAGCTTGACTGACATCTGTTGGCGCATGTCTTATATCATGTAATATTAGTACAGAACAGCAAAATACATGAATTTCTTATAAACTAGCTGGATAACAGTATAAAGATTATTATATTGTATTTGCTGTATAGTATCAGTATGTGGTATGGAACTGAGACACACAAGTGTTCAACGGTCGATGCTGGAGAGGTTGGAGGTGAATGAAAGATGTCCTGCTGCGGCTGTTGCTGAAATGAGCAACAGCCGAGTGAGTTTGACAGCTTAAGTAGGTGATGTCAATCTGTAAACTCAGCTGACATGTCTGCTGATCTAAAACTGTGCTGTCACTCACAAGGCCTGCCATAACCAGCTTTAATACTGTTAATACTCTTAATGTGGCATGCACCATAGTTAAAGAATAAAGGAGAAACCTCTGGAGAAATGAGGTGATAGCTGCATTGAACACTAGACGTGTCTGGTGGCCCAGGATTCCTTGCACCATCTTTTCTCATAAGAGGATGAGAAACCAGAGGAGAAGTACTTAAAAGTAAAGCAAGAAAAAAAAATCTTCAGGCTTGAGAGACGGTAGAACAAACATCATTTCAGAAAAATACCACCAAGGACAGAGGAGATGTTTGAAACAGTTCAATGATCTATAATTAGGGCAACTGGGAGAAGTCCAGCAGTAAGACACAGACCAGTGTTAACTGGACTTGAACGTGGATGTGAAGACTTACACTGACCAAAGGAAATGAATGAAGGAAAAATCCTCTGAAGCAAAAGCTTTGAAAAACTTATAACATGTGTATACTAAGATAAAGAAATGAAAAATTATTTGAGCGCAAGATTGGAAGGCCGTAAAAAATGAAGACAGCATATCAGAAATAAATAACCCCAGGCAGCTACGATAGATTGAATTTCTGTTGCAGGAATGGTCAGTAAATGGGGAAGGCTTCTCACACAAAAAAAGGCTCCATGCAGGACAGTAAATTTAACAACGGAGAGTGTTATCGGAATACCAGAAGTAAGAAACACCTTAAAGCAGAAAAAACTAAAAAATCCACTGTTTGTCCACTGCTGTAAACAAGCAGATTGTTTTAGCCAGAGATAGCAAAACTTTTTATCATGGAATAAAGCAGGCTTTACTCTGTGTCTGTTTCAGCCTGTCCGTGTACACTTTACTTAATACACTTTCTATATGAAGAATTTTAGTGTAGAGGCTGTCAAAGTGAAAAATTACATGTAAAGGTACAAAATCATTGGTAGGTCAGAGCCTGAAAAATGCCCGGTTTTTCATGCTGCATGGAATACGCAAGATGTACTGAAATTCAGTGGAGTCAGCCAAGCAAGAGAGGATATTTTCTCCCAAAACTGGACCTGGCATATTTGGTTCAGCAGCAGACCGTGTTTCTCTGGGCGGGATGTTCTTTGTGCCAAATGTCATCAAAACTGGGTTAAAGACTATTTACAAGGCATGCAGCTGTTCACAACTCACAACACTGGAGCTTACCACATCACGACAGCGGCCGCAGATTGATGTCACAGGGGGCGTGTAAGATGCCCTTTGGCATCCAGAGCTTTGCATTTAACATCCTCATCAACATGAACCCTCGGAGGCTGCGGGATGCGCCTCAGGTTCTAACCATCAGGATCCACATGTATCATTAAAATAATGACCTCAGCAGCACCGTGCTCAGGCATAACCTACTTTCTGACAAATTTCTGTTGTGTGTTGAGGAAAACCCCTATCATGCTGTTGTTGTTTGTTAGGTGGGCTGGCAATTGAAGAACTTGGTGAACTTGTTGCGTGGGGACCCTGCAGGTGTCACCCTGACGCTGAAGAAGCGCCCACAGAGCACGCTTACCTCAACCCCTGCTCTGCTCAAAAACATGAGATGGAAACCGTTGGCTCTGCAAGTATGATGACCGCCACAGATATGTTGTGTCCATGCCTGATTCTATGTGTATATGACCTCCGTGTTATTTATAAGTGTGTATCTTTGTGCTTCTGTCGCTGCTTGTGTTAAAAATAAGACTCCGCAGACTCCTTTGATGCTAGACACCAAAATCCCAGGTCATTCTATAAATGGCCAATAGAAAATAAATAGAAGAGTACAAAGTGAAAATGGGATGTTACAATAGCAAACACTCTAAAACTAGAGCATTAGACAAGACTTTAGTATTGTAAAACTCATAATGTTCAATTCCTGTTAAACCATTTTCAAAGAGATCATTTTGAGCTATGAGCCATTATACCGTAGCTCTGGGAATTGCACTGCATTGTCCAGGTATTGCTTTTACACAGTCCACCTCTTTTTTTGTCCCAAAACTTGTGACTAATTGGTTTAAGGTTCCAGCACCATTCATTCACAAGTTCACATTTCAGCTCTAAGTGGCATCTGCTGTCCTACTTCGGCCAAACCAATTACATTATTAGGATCGTGCGCCTGAGCCAGACTGGGTGGAAATGAGAGGGATGTGTATTAAAGTAGCTCAGCCTTTCTTTGAGTCCCAGGCCAGAGAAAATGTTTTCTCCCCCCGAGGCCCTGAAGCACAGTCCTGCTCAGCCTCCTCCCCCATCACATTCTCACATTCTTCTTCGCCACCTAAATCAAATTTGCCCTCCTGCTGGCATTATTTAGGGCAAAAAAAAAGGAAAAAAAGAATATGTTTCCTGTTCTGAGATGTGACTAAAATTAAGCATATCAAGGTAAGCTGTTAAGATATTGAAAAGAACATTGTGCTGCGGAAAGCCCTGTAGTAACTCTGACATGCATAATGGTTTTATGATGAAGCATCATCTCCTGGTAATACATCTCTGATATTAGTCAGCTGCGAGTTATGCAACGTATTAGCATAGTTTGTGCAGTGAGAAATTAATATTCTATTGTTGAAAACATTTCACTTCTTTCTCATTTAATCAGTTTGTGTTTTATCACTGCAAAACAGACATCTTGTGATTGGATTACATCTCTCTGTATGTTCAAGTTGATAATTTTTCAGCCCCCTATTTTGACATAATAAATGTGACAAGAGGGTGATTAAAAATATATCGCCTGTATATTTTGTTAGAAAGATATGATAAATAAACAAGGACAATTCTATCTCCTCGAACCGTGTTTAAGGGTCTATGTAGGCTGTGACCAGATTTTCCTTGACCTGAATGAGATGGATGACTCGACTGCTCACCAACCTGTCTTCTTGTGTGCACCAGTTAGAACTGGAGCATCAGAAACATACAGTACACTGCTCATTTCACGGTTGAGATGTTCAGCAGCACAGTCTGAACCGAAGGAGTGGGCCCTGACTGACTAACTGACTGAACTGCTGTGAACTCCAAATTTTAAATGTGTCAATCCCTGTAACTGTTCCTCTCCTTCTTTCTCTCTGTCTGTCTGTGTGTGTCTCTCTCTCTCTCTCTCTCGCTCTCTTTCACACATACTCACACATACACACACAATTGCTCACACACAGCCAATCTTCCCCCAGAGCCCCGGCAGCAGTGTCGCCACACCCACCAGCACTTTAAGCACTCCATCCAGGAGGAGTAGCTGTGCCCTGCAGGACCTCTTCATACCCCCACCTCCGGCAGAGCCATACACACCCAGGTGAACACACACACACACACACACACACACACACACACACACACACACACACACACACATAAAGCACATAGAAGCTTGCTTTCCCAGATATTAAAGGTACGCTGTGGGGTCCTTGACCACTAGTAGCACTATGGATCAATAAGTTGTTTTTTTTTGTTTTTTTTTGCATGCAAATGAACACATGCAACTTGCAACTTAATACAAATTCCTGCTACCACTTTCATGTTGCGGTGGTGGCAACGCACAAACATGGATGTAAACAATGCACAATTTAAATTGTTCATCACATTTGTCAGGCCTCATGGATAGAAACAGTGCAATTACCTGTGAAACACTGAATGTGAACAATATAAACTATAGACTTTAATGTGTGAATGTGAACTCGGTCCACCACTTTGGAGCAGACTGAAATCTCAACATTTATTGGATGGATTGCCATGAAATTTTATACAGACAAACACTGTCTCAAGAGGATGCATCCTGCTCACTTTAGTTATCCACAGACAAAGCATATCATGTAAGTATGCTGTTAGTTCACAGCGCCATTCTGCCTTATTGCAGCCACACAGATCCATGCAATGTAAGTTTTTCACTAATTGTAAAGTAAGGGACCAAAAACTAAAACTAAATCTTACTGTCAACAAAT
This sequence comes from Seriola lalandi dorsalis, assembly GCF_002814215.2. NCBI lineage: Eukaryota > Metazoa > Chordata > Actinopteri > Carangiformes > Carangidae > Seriola > Seriola lalandi. The sequence continues at coordinate 1,842,330 of NW_019524809.1, forward strand.
GCCATTAAAAGACCAAGCCAACAATTAAATTATCCTACTAACAAGTTGGCCACTGCCAAAGCCTGATTATTGGTCTGTGGCATAGAGCTCCGTTTTCATCCAAAATCACAGAGTGAACGATGAACATGGACACTGACTCTGTACTTAATTTTGAGTCGATACATTTTACAAATCTGTCATTATAAAAATCTGTACTCATTTGAAGCTGAAGTCCAAAACAAATGCACCATTTGTCCCTGTCTGAATAATGTTTGCTGAAAACTAAGTGCCGAACCGTTTTAGGAGATAATTTATATATATATATATATATATAAAAAAAAATCTTAATTAGGAACGAATTAGCTTGGGGCTGAGAGCTGCAGAGAGGCTTGAGAAGTGAGAAAGTATTGATATATGGACTAACACATTGTTGGTTTTGGTCTTCTCACAGGATTTGTTGACAAGAACAAATATATAGAACAGCGCTAGTCTTATCCTTTCAACTTCTATTTTTACAGCTTACGTGAGAAAGATGTTAAGTTTTCACCCTGCGGTACATTCTGATTGCGCCATTGCTTTGTTTGTTTTATTATGATCATAAGTGATTTTAAAATTAATTCCTACTTTCCGTTACGGCAGAGATGACAAGGGAAATCTGCCAGGTGACGATCTGCCATCGGACGTCCATGTCGCAGAGGGATCTGAATCACCAAACTCCTACCTAGACCAGGAGTGTCGGCGGCGATTTCCTCTGGTGGAGGAGGATGCGATACTGTACTGTTACGAGTATGACCAGAACCAAGAGGTGTCATCAGTGCGCAGGGGGAGCACTCCCACCTATGGTAAGACCTCAGCCCCCCCTCCCCCCTCTGAGGACTCACTGCTGTAATTGTGAGAGCCAATAGCTCAATACCCTGTGAATGTGACGTCTGTACATTTCTGAGATGTCTGTGGCTGTTTGATATGTGTGTGTGTGTGTGTGTGTGTGGGCAGCTGTGTAATATTGACGTTCCCTGTGCTCCAGGCAGGCTCAGGCCCATCTCAATGCCAGTGGAATACAACTGGGTGGGAGACAACGAAGACCTGGCCAAGTTGAAGAGAGAGAGCCGGAGAGGTGAGTGGGAGGCAGTGGGAGAGGGAGAGAAAGAAAGGGAGGCACAGAAAGAAGGAGGACAGAGAGGGACAGAGGGAGCCGAGGTGAGTGGGTGGATATCTCATTATATCCTCACCCTCTCAGATCTCTGAGCCAAAAAGTAGAAGGATGAGCTGGCCTGTCAAAACTCATAACATGCTGGATATCAGGTCCTGCCTCTCTCTCTCCTCCTTATGTTCATAATCTATCACTTTTCCCTTCATCCCTCTTTCCCTTTTTCTCTCTTTCTTGCTCTCAGTTTTGCCATTTCCCCGTGTTTGGATATAAAAAGTACACTGTTGCTTTGGCAACGGTAGAAATACATTTTCCTGAGATTTTCACATGTTGTCAGTGAACGTTGAGCTAGGTGGTAAATGGAGTGGGAGGAGACTGCATTGCTTTATTTCAGTCTCAAAGACAAGCTTGAGTGATGTGTTTGTTTCCTCAGGGGATGGTGCTGATACGTTGCTCCTCTGGGCTTTTCAAAAAAGTGATGCTGCTATATTTATCTACAAGAGACAGTGTTTGGAAATTTTGCGGCCTTCCTGCCTGACAACAGCCTTCCTCTGTAGATTTTTTTAATGCCTTTCAAATACTCTAGTTGAAGCCTTTTGAAATGTCAGCATCCACTGATCACAGGCAGCTCATTAGTTTTACGGTAGATTACACAGACAAAGTGTTGTCCGTTTTGTGACATAAACTATTCTAGCAACTAATATGTGTTAAAAGATAGAAAATTCAGCTACGTCTTTAGGTTACTTAAATGGTGTCGCATCTTATGATACAGAGCAGAGCATTTCGTTTTAAAATTATATATAAAAGGATAAATTCATTTCATAAAGTCTGTGCTGCACTTAATGAGTTTGCCTCTGTTGTGTCTTTGCAGAGAATTCCTTACTGCGTTTTGCAAGTGAGGATAAAACTCCAGGAGAGGACTTCCTGCTGGGACGCAGCCTGAGTCAGAACAGGAGGAAGACTGAGCGAGGAGGGAGCCCCACCCATTACACACTGGTCCCTGCCCTCCAGATGGAAGTCTCCCTGTCCACATCCAGCTCTGACTCTGCGTCCCTCTACCATGTCAGTCCCTTGTGTCTGTGAATTTAGTTTTTTAGAAGTAGGAGCCTGTACCAGCACTGGCATATCATCACTCTGTTTTCTTTGTTTCCATCACAGGTGTTTGAGCGATCCTCACTGCTGTCAAGATCAAAGAAGAAGAGTAAAGGTAGGAGCAGTGGTTTAAGGAGTTTGTACTTGAGCACTCATTTGTACTCAGACTCAAAGATGAGCAGGTTTTTCACGAAGACCCCCTTGTCTGTTTTGTTCCCCTGCTGGCGACTGCAGCTGAAAGCCCCATGTCTTCAATCAGTAAGCGACGGATTTCCTGCCGGGACTTGGGTCAGGGGGACTGTGAGGGCTGGCTGTGGAAAAAGAAGGACGCTAAAACATATTTTTCGCAGAAGTGGAAGAAGTACTGGTTCATCCTGAAAGACACGTGCCTGTACTGGTACATGAATGAGGAGGTGATTAAGATCATTTTGACTTTATTTTTGATTTTATTCATCATGTGGCGCTTTGATTTTCACTCTCCTGTGGCTTATCACAGGATGAGAAGGCAGAGGGCTTTGTCAGCCTCCCAGAGTTCAAGATTGATCGTGCCACTGAGTGCAGAAGGAAGTTGTGAGTAACGATTTTTCATCTGGACACCAAACATCAAATTTCATAGATTTGCATTGCTTTTCCATTGAGCCTCAAAATTAGACAAAACTAAACACAAAAATCTTACATACAATAAAATTCACAGAGCTAACAGCATAGACTTCATGATACCTATGAAGATAAAATCCTGCGAATGTATTGTCGGAGCTGAGATAAACTTGTGTAAATTGGCTCTTGGCAGATATATTTAATATCTTAGGCGACTGAGTATTCAAAACAGACAATTTACAGAGGAGGATGCCTGACTCACAAACAAAAACATTTTAGTAAGCAGACAGGAGGACAGCAGATGCATTTATTAATGGCTTTATGTATAGAATTTTATATAAATTTAAATCTGAGTTGAAGAATAAGAAGCAGCTGTGAATTCAATTCAACTTCAATTTTATTTGTATAGGGCTAAAGGGAGAGAAAGAAGAGAGAGAGACCAGAAACAGCTGAATATACTGTTGATTGTTATAGTGAAAATAATAATAGTAATGCCCCTAGGTCATGCCATTATCATCAACAATAATAATAATAACAGTAATTATGATAATAATAGTAATAATGAGTGTTGGATCCTGCAGCGCCAGAATGTGTGCTGATGCCTTTAGTGATGGAGAGAGTTTAGAAAGATGGAGAGGCGGATCAAAGAGTGAGGCACTTAACTTGTGAAAGCAGTTTACTTGCACAGCTGAATTTTTTATGTTGAAAGAATCAAAATTTGGCACAAATCCCTTTTCCACTTAATAAAGAGACAGACGACTCAGACCACATGGGAAAAATGGTGCACAACTTCCTTCCCTGGCTGCGCTGTCGCAGCCTCAAGGTTGAGTTAAAGTGAGCAGATGTGAGTTTTTAAGGAAACAACAAAAGATAAAGATCTTTCAATAAATTACCATAAGATAAAAACGTGAGCGTAATCATTACGCTTTTGAAGCTTAGTAGTAGTAGTAGAAGTAAGTAAGAAAGTAAAAAGTAACCAAAGGAAGTGCTTGTAAATCCCAAATAGACAGTTCAGTAAGGTTCAAATATTAATCATGTGCTACTGTATACAGTATACTGTATATACTTGGTGGCATATAGCTGTTTATGTATTTATTGATGGGTTTATTGTTCACTATTGGGTTAATGCCAGTGAATTCAGGTTTTTTGATCATGGGGACATTATGTTATTTTATTCATAATTATGTGTGTACTTGTCTTAAACTTGCCAAAAATAAACAGAGCCATTTATCTTATGATGCAAAGTCTTGCTGTTTTGTGTCAGTCTGGATTAGAGTATGTGTAATCATGTGCCAGTTAATCTTGGCAGTCGTCTGCATTCATATGTTAACGTGCGCTATATGTCCCTGCGCTCGGCTTGCATTTCATTAAATATACCCTTGGTTCCCTTTCAGTGCTTTCAAGGCTTGCCATCCGAAGATAAAGACCTTCTACTTTGCAGCGGAAAACGTAGACGACATGTCCCGGTAAGTTAATGAGGTTGTGATAGTCGTAAACGCTCTCACATCTGCACCTACGTTTAAACCCCCTGTGGGAAAGTCCACCTTGAAACTGAGCAGTTTTGTACACACACACACACACACACACACACACACACACACACACACACACACACACACACACACACACACAAGCACAGGATGTTTTATTAGATGTGAGACTGCTTTGCGTCATGTCATGGCTGTTATTCTCCCACACAGGTGGCTGAGTCGTCTCAGTATGGCAGTGGCTGGCTACTCCGAGCAGGAGAAAATTCGGCAGGAACAAGGTGAGATTAGTCACAGTCTCTGTTCACGGTGCTGCAAAAGATTCTGTTACAGGCTGCTGGTCAACAGTTACATAAAAATGTTGAGATTAAGCAGTGAGACATCACGCTGTTACTTTTAGATGGAGGAATCACATATAAATAAGTAATGACTAATGCATGGATAATTATTTTACCTTGTCTCCATTTGGTGAGGTTTTAATTTACTCTCACAGGTTCACATAAGTGATTTTCCATCACATTGTACGTGCACCTTCAGCTCCATCTGATACCTCCAAACTGGCAGCTCAGAGCTACAGGCTTCATTTTAACACCCAACCAACAAAATAAATCTGCCAATTGCACTTTACCGCTTAATATGTTTCTAGAAAGCACTGCTGTTTAAATAATGATTGACACATGAATAATAAATCTGGTATAGGACCAAATTGCTGTGGATATTTAATATCATGTCTGTAGCTGGTTAGCATATTAAGTGTGCGCATGTTTCAGCTTTAGTTTTGCAGACTTGCTTTAAAGTGAAGAGTTGGCCGGTTACTTTTTGTCTTGAACCTCCATTTATACATAAGATGTTACTCTTTTTTTTGACTGTTTGACTTCTAGTTTGCTGGTAGTTGACTGTCAAACTTGGAGGGGTTATAAGGAAATAAATGTGGAATTGAACTGCTTAAATTATAACCTTGGAATGTATTGTGTGATTTGATACAATAACCTGGTGAAACCAGAGAACTCAATAAACAGATCTTATTTCCAGATCAGCAGCAGAGGCTTTAACACCTCTCTGCAGTTTCCCCTCTTATTCAAGCTTCTCTGCTTTGTGCTGTATAGAAATGCTAATTTTACGGGAAGAAGGCATACTTTTTATTTTCATATACTGGTGGTCTTTGGCTTCTTACATATGGACAGGAAATACCCCCCCCCCCCCTTCGGTGCCCCTGAGCTATTCAGAGCAGAGGAGCCTATGTAGAAACCTAGCAAAGGTGGGCGGGTGAGAGCAGGTGTGTCATTGGTTTTATGTAGAGGGGGCTTCTACCTTCACAGACAAGTTGCTAAATTAGACCCTTAACACCTCCAGGAGACTTAATAGGAAGTTATTGCATCTGAGATTCATCCTCACCCTCAACAGTACTCAGACCTAGATTTATCTGCGTCACACCAACATTACACCGACACTGCAGCTGAACCTTTCAGGGTTGATCATTCTGCCTTGACACAGCAATTCAACATCAATTTCAATCATAAATTTGATGTGTTTATGATTTGTACCAGCTATAAACATCTGAAATATACTCTCGTAGTCCTTTCTACTGCATTTGATTTTGCTCTGCTTATAGAAATAAAATGTGACACCATCTGTTGTTGACAGATTACTGGAGTGAGAGCGATCATGAGGACATGGAGATGCCCTCGATGCCAAAACAGGACAGTCCGCCACCACCTTATGACACCTATCCCAGAGCATCCTCAGTGAGTCTGCCAGCCCTTAGATGAATAGATCTAGTAGATATCACCCTATGTTACTTTCTAACTGTCTATTTGTACGTAGGTGAGTCCATACTTGGAACCAAAACGTGGCCATCTCTCCTCCTCTGACACATTCCAGTCCCGTTCTTCTCATGAAGAGTTCCACTCTGAGCCTCAGGAGGGAAGCAACCACAGCATCTCCCCTGGGCAGAAGACGAGCAGCCATCGAAACTCTTGGCAGGAGCAGATGGAGAGCAGCACCAGGATGCACTACCTCCAGACATTTCCTGTGGAGGAATCCCTGCTACCCGAGGACAGAGACCAACTGGCAATGGAGTACCGCAGGCAGTCCACCCTGCCTGCACCACGCAGCCTGCTGCAGGAACAATACAGAGCCCTGCCTCTGCCCCTCAGAGCCAGTATCGATTCAGACGCAGGAGGAAAACCCCGCAGTTTCACGCTACCCAGGGACAGTGGGCTCCACGCTATCCTTGCCGCCACCGCCGCTGTATCGGATCCAAGAGAGACCCAGCACTACCATCTGGACCGGGCCAGAGACACAGGTCAGACTTACATGCACCACAAGAACAGACATTTTAAATTGTAAGTTTGAGAATATATTGCATTATGTTAGAGCTAAAACAATCAGCCAACTGATCAATTAGCTGATCAACAGAAAATTAATTCACAACAATTTTGATTGTCAATTATACATTTCAGTCATCCATCAATGTGGTCACCTTAGGAAAATATAATGGAAAATGTTCACCACTTTTTAACTACAGGACACGTCCATTAATTGCAAAAAAATGACCAACAGAAAAATAATTATTGGTTGCAACCATTCACATTTACAAATGAACTGATATTTAATATAAACTGCATGCACAAGACATGCTCCGCAGCAACCTGTGTTACATATAGCACCTTTAACAGCAGGTGCTGCCATTGAGACTGTGTGAAAATTAATTAGCAAGAAGTCAAAATAGATTGCTCAAAGTACCGTACTGCTGTTAGAATTCCAGGATCATTAGGTCTTGTATGAAAAAGTATTTTATCATCAATGTTAAATGACGTCCAGTTTAAAATCTGTTCAAATGAGGAACATCTGAAACATGGCAGGAAATGTTGATGAATGGAAACTTTAGCAGGGCTGGGAAGCACTGAGTAAACCATTAGAGAAGATCAAGGTATCACACTGAAAAATATCTCTGAGCTCATCCTGACTTGTTCTTAATGTAAGGACCTTTTCTGCTAACTGTTATTTGTAGGTCAGGCTTTTCATCTGCATAGTTCTGAGCAAGTGCACTTATTTGTCGTCAGTTATTTTATTAAAGCTGCTAACAGACAGCCAGAGCCAGCAAATGTCAGAGGTTGAATACTGGCTATTATTGCTTTATTGGATTGGATTTGAAGCCAGCCCATTTGCTGCCCCTTGAAGACCTCCAGGGCACTTGACTAAGTGAGAGGAAATTTTGTGTCTTATTTGATTCTGATGTATCTTGGCAGTCCACTCTCTCTCTCACTCATACACTCAGGCTCACTCTTTCTCTTTCTCTCTCTCTCCTGCCCGATCGAGATGTTATTGTGCCTCTTGGCAGGGTTTGGATGGTGAAGCGAGGAGCAATCCTTTCAGCCCGTGTTAATGTTGAATTCTGAACAGAATAAAGTAACACGCCCAAGGGTCCTCTCTCCTTGTCCTCATTTATCCATTGCTCTACCGTTCACTCTCTCCACCACTGCCTGTAAAGATGAGACATAAACACAAAACAGGCGGCAAATAAAGCATGATACATTTCAAAGCACAGCCCCAAAGCTTCAGAACGTGCCACCCTGCTTCTAAAACACAAAATAGTGTGACGACGAACAGATTCAGCACTCTAGTGTAATGTTAGTATCATGCCAACAGGGGGCAGTGTATGTAAACAGGAGAGAAGAGGGGTCCTGGTAGTTTATTAGAATGATATATGAGCTGTGTGTTTTTCCCTTATTGCTCATCCTGAAGAAAATACCATAAAGAAAACATAACACAGAATGATATAAAAAGAACACAAATGTGTACCATGGGAGTCTGCGAAGAAGATTATATCTATATAATATCTATATAAATATCTATATTATCTGAGTAAACAAGAGAAGATTCACATTACTTTGATATATAACAGCGTGACATGGAACACGAACAACAGGAAGAACAATGGATGGTTTCTAAAACTTAAACACAAAAAACTTTCATTTCTAAAATCCTTTAAATTTAATGTTTAAAATAGTTATTTATTACAATTACAGTTTAATTTGTTTTAAGAACTTTTATATTACAGTATGTTGAGATTTTACACTAGAGGTAAACTAAAGGTTCAATTCACCCAAATTATAAAAACTCAGTCTTTTGTCTTCTTTAGCAAGCAGAGTAACATTTACTCAAGTACTGTATTGAAGTACAAATTTTAGGTACTTTACATGGGTATTTTAATTTTATGCCACTTTATACTTACACTATTACAATACAGGGGCAAATATTGTACTTTTTATTCCATTACAGTTATTTGTATATACAGACAGATCTTCATCTCAGATCTTCATCTCAATCTTTGCCTCTGGCGTTCAAATCAATAAAACTGCCCCAGGGTTGAAAATGTTTTTTGTTATTTTTGTGGTGCTCACGCCATGAAAAACTCAGCAGCAACATGTTTTTCCAGAAAATAATGTTCTTGTTACTTTTGAGTCCCTTGACCAGCCACTGATTATAGGAAGAAATATGTGTCATTAGAAACTTTATTTGAATCCTTTATATTTGAAAAATTGCATTAAAAAAATGATCGAATTTAAAGCACATAATTTGAAGTTGTATATTTTAACTTGATTAACTGCATTGAAAAACTGAATCTGAATAAAAAATTCTAGTGTTTTTAGTGACACATGTTTCATCCCATATACTAGCTTTTTATTATTATTAATTATTAGCTTCGGTGACAGATTCATCACTAAAATATTTTGTTAAACTTTATGTTTCTGAAGTGTGTTTATTCAGTTTAAAAAAAATAGTAAATGTACAGTGCATTTGGAAAGTGTTCAGACCCCTTCAATTCTGCAGCCTTATGCTAAAATCCAAAAATGTCTTTTTCCTCATCAATACCCACTAATGATTGAAATTGAATGAATGGTTGTATCAAACCAGAGAATCTTGTTCCTCGCAGTCAGAGACCTTTTGGAGCCTCATTGCAAACTTTTACTGCGGAGAGACTTGTGTCTGGCCACACTGCCATAAAGCCCAGATTGATGGAGTGCTGCAGTGATGGTTATCCCTCTGGAAGTTTCTCCAGCTTCATGCAGGATCTCTGGAGCTCAGCCAGACTGACCATCAGATTCTTGGTCACCTCTCTTACCGAGGCCCCTCTTCTCCCTGGTGTTTACTTGTATTCTGCTGTAAAAAAAAGTAATCCTCATCCTTGAGTTTAGTTTACTGTAAAATCTTGTCAATTATTGCTTGTCCTTCTTGTCAGGCCATGGACGAGACTGCAGGATGCAGGCAGACTCTCTTGGGGATTTGTACCGGGCTCTGGAGCAGACAAGTCTGTCCTCCTCGGCTGACCACAGATCAGCCAGCCGCCTGGAGTATAAGCGCTCATTTGTCCGCCGAGTTAATGACCCCCTGCTAAATGACAAACTTCATCGCCTCCGGATCCTCCATAGCTCATTGAAGGTATAACAATATCTTTTGAGCATTTATATTTTTCCATATGTGTTGTATTTGCCAATTACTAATTAGTACTTTCATCTCCTTGCAGAATGTCCCTCTTCAAGACACAAACCGGTCGTTGGGTTTTTTAGGGTAGCCTGAGAGAATCAGTGTGTTGATAAAACCTTGACCGTATTGCCTCTGCCTGTGCCTCACACAGCTGGCATCCCCTTGCTGGAGATAAAAGGCACCAAAAACCATAATTTCCCTGCTCGGCTCTCCATCTCCTCTCCTTCTACTGCTCGTTCAACCTCACTTGCTGTGTGGAAGCACAAAGACACGGTGTCCCTCTTCGCCCGATCTCACTCTCTTAAAGATGACGGCTCTCAAAAAAGTCAAAAAAAGGGATGTCTGGCTCGATAAAGTAACTTGTAGAGTCACAGGGTTTCTGAACAGCAAATAAGCACTTTGTGTCTGCATCGAGGACTTGTGGAAAGCTTTGTAATTCATCGCTCACATGCATGGCCGCCCCCCTTCGCTTCTGGTGAATCGTTTTCAACATCATGCTGGAGTTGTGTACAGCTGCCCAGTAAGGTTTGATGGGGGAATTAAAAGCAAAGCTATCTTGGATGTACACAACATTTTGTTATGCATGTGTGTATGATTAATGAGTATGTTCTGAGTGTACAGGGTGTTAAACATATATATACATATTGAACATTACATTACTACAACAACAACGTTTTGGGGTACTTACAGTATAAAATTGTAAATCAAGTGCTGTGCCTCAGTGATTGTGAATGTACATTGTACTTTTCAGACAGAGACAAGGGAAGATATAGAAAGCAAGCTATTCCTCAAAACAGGAGCACAAAAATATAATGCTTGGCAATAATGAACTAGTATTGTAAATTACTTAAGGAATGATCAGAATAGTTGTCTATTTTTGTATGCATGCTGTCTACCTGATTGTTTGTAAAACAGTTTTGTATTTCTAAGTGTGTTTGGTCCAGAGAATCCTGGTGTCCACCCCTCTACCACGTTGTCTTTTTAAGACTTATTTTACAATTTACCACAGAAAAGTTGATTTTTTTAAGTGTTCACAACAAAAAGAAGAAAAATTGTATTTATTAAGTGTTTAATGTACAAGCATGCTTTGTATAACTAAAACACATTATTACCATGCCATTTGAAATTGACTGACATTCCTGAGGTGTGCCATATTGTAGCTACATTACTTTTTTATTAAATAAAGTATGGCATGGGCACACATTAGACCCATTGTTAAATGTTTTTTTTTCTCATAATCACATTTAAATTACTATTTTTAGACATTACTCCAGGCAGCCCAACAAGGTTTACTCAGAGGATGATAATAATATGCAAACATAAAACACAGAAACTTGGTATATAAAAAGCCTATGGCCTTCTTACAGGATATGGTAAGTTATAATTAACAGAATTACACAGAGGGGGATCAACACAGGAGGCTGGTGCCCTATCTGCAGTGTAAGTATGCACAACAAAGGGGAATCTCATATTTTTAACATAGAATAAACATAGAAGCCGTTGAGAGCGGCAGGAGTCCAGCCATGAAGACATGCAGATCACACTATTCTTTACAACAAGCAAGTGGAAGGTAACATTCAGGTGCAGGCCATGTCTGTGTTTTAATTTTTTTAAATTTTTAATACTTTTCTTATTAACTTTGCCAGGATTGTTTAAGTGAAGAATATGTTACTGTGTTCATGTTGTGCTTGATTCCTCCCTAAAAGATGCATAGCAAACTATTATTGGTCTATTCTAGTTTAGTTCATGCAAACTGTATTATATCCTTATACACATATAAACACATATAACACCTATAACATCTCTGTGCATTTGTCCACTGAACCTTTGTAACGTCTTTTTCAGCCGAGTGCAAACAGAGGACCTGACTGAACGCTAAATTTAAAGAGGCTGGGGACAAGTTGTCAGAGAACACAGAGAGCACTCCCACCGACACAGTGGAAGATTTGATGACAGACTGTATAAAGGGTTCCTCAAATAAAAAGTTAACTTAAGAAATCTTTCGAATGAGAGGTGCAATATCTTCGAGAACCTGAACAAAGTCCAGTTGCCTGCATTTAGCTCTTAGAGATTTTCAAGGAATAGGTCACCATTATGTAAAATATGCAAATTATTTGCTTTCTTGCTGAGCATTAGATCGGAAGATGCCTGTTAAATCAGAAGCCACAGCCAGGAGCTGGTTTACTTTGACTTTTCTTCTTTTAATTATATCTTATTTGTTTAATTTGTACAAAAACCAAATTGAAAAATGACAAGTTGTGGTTTTACAGTGGGTTATGCATTAGATTATTTCTTGGCCAGGATTCTCCTCTAGATACCTGGCAACCACACAGTAGCAAGACTCCAGGACGTTACTGTGCCCAGCCAATAAATAGCTGTGAACTCCTATAAAACCCCAATGTAGCATTTATACTGTCACTTATTATTTATTTATAACGTTTGCATATTAAAGTATTTTTGCACAGATAACCTTTGGACAGAGCCAGACTACCTGTTTCCTCCTGTGTTCAGTCTTGATGCTAAACTAAGATTACCACAGCTTCACATTTAGGAAGGAGTGTCGGTGACAAAACCTCCTCCTGTTCAAGCGTCCAGATCCACCAGATTGTGACTTACCCACTGTCTGTTCCTTCTCCCTGCCCACTGTTTAGCTCTTTGACCTGCTTCCCGGCCCCACCAAGCCTGCAGTGACTTTTGTGAAAAACAACTCATCAGGTACAGCACAGAATTATGAATAGAAACATCTCCTTAGTTCCCTTTGTTTGTACATACTTCCCAGCTTGTCATGCCCTCCATGACACATGGGGCACACATAGCAAACATGTTGAGATCCATGGAAAGTCTGTTGCAAGGTACACTGATATAGCTGGATAAATGTCTCATCTTATCACCACAAGAGGGCAGCAAAGCCTTTCAACTGGCCTCTTCCCCCACTGCAGCAAAGCCATGGGTTCACAGGCGCACTCCTCAAGGACCAATCAGTTGGTGACAGCAAACTGTGCTGCATTATCTTTACCATCAGTAATCTCTACAAATGTCTCGGTCTTCAAGAGTTTAAATACTTGTATTTTTCACCTTAATGGGGTGACTTGGAGACCAGAGAACAATAGTGAGATTCTGATGAATAATTTTTTAATCACAATGATCATGTTACGCTTAAAATGTTTATTTAATTGTTTTTATTTTGTTGTTGATGATACTCCTGAAAGTGCTGTACCCAGAAGATAATGTTTTGCCCCTACAAGCTCTTTACTGAGTGATGCTTTTAAGTCATCTGCTGTGTTTGATCAACTGTAATTAATGATAGGGAGAAACAAACATCACTTATTAGTGAATGGTAATGTTTTTAGGCCTTTTTGGATGAAGAGGATAGTTGCTTAAGATTTTACTACAAAAATCACACTCAGTCTAACACCAGTAACTTCACTTATATATGGCAAAATGGACCTCATGCATTAAAGTGTCTATAGTATTTCTTTGCACCAGAACAGATGTGGATAATAGCCTCAGAGGAAAGTATAGCAGAATGCTACATTATTTATAAGGTAGTTTCATTTTGAATTGATTTCCACTTCATTGTTGGCTTTGTGATTTTTTTTTTCTTCACTAAATGTAACATTTATGATATTCAGTAATCCCAGGATACAGAGTCATGAACAGGACTCCCCAGTTAGTTACATGAAACGGACATAAGATTTTTTTAATGCTCCTGAGCTATCAGTGTTTTCTCATCAACTGTGAAATGGTTTCTGAGTGCTGGCTGGAAAATGAGAATTATATAGCAGGGTTGACCAGTTTATGACCTTTGAAGTATACAGAGTCCACTGCACAGTAACTTGGACAACTGTCACATAAATATAAAAAAAAAGCCTAAAAGGCAGTTTTGTGTGAAAAATAAGACTTGACCTATAACCTTGATGGATTTTCAGACATTAATTATATGACAACATTTTGGACCGAACAAAAGGGTCGAGATTTGGCTTAGCAACAAACTATAAACTTGTTCTATTCTCTTTATTTTTTATCTTTTTATTTTTTTGATATGCAGTATGTATCGTTAGTTGAAGGGAGGGATTTGTGCAAGACGAGACACCCAGATACTCAGCCGTGGGAAGCAGACTCATAACGTGGCCAATCTGGTCAGAATTTCTAAAGATGTTGCTTGTAAGACTCTGTATGTTGTTGCTAAGAAACAGTTTTTCCTGTGTCCCCAGTAAGTGGTCTCTTTATGAATATCATTACATATTCAGGGGTGGCAAGACATCTTCATCCCTTGCAGACCATATTTATCACTATTTTCACTGTTAGATTTGGGAGTGATGTTTAGGCTGACTGTTTAGACCTTTATACTGTATATTTACTGTGAGATGCAAATGCAATGCAAAGGTAATCGCTGATGTAGAGGAGAGGCTGAAATAGGCTGTATAGGAGACTTTTAAATATTCATCTAATGTGATAAATGTCCAAATCAAAAGCCTGTTAATGGTGTAATTACATGTGTCTCTAATTAATCATGGACAACATTAGGAATTCATCCAGAGGTGTATCCACAGGAGGTCCAGTCTAGAGTATGGGGCTCCCCTTCTGGCCCATCTTTCTCCCACTCTGTGTGGGGCAGAGATTCAGGGCATGGCCCCCTGTCTTCCTGCTGGGCCTCCATCTGGTGCAGAGGTGATTAGGACCCAATTTTTAATGGCAAAACAATGAGTTTATGACATGTGTCCGAGGGGGTCTCACCCAAATGAGCCTCCTGGTGACCACTGATCGCACATGTCTAGTTGTCGCTGTGCCAGGGTTAATGGCAGATGTCCTGCTGTAGAATGGGAGTTGTAGTTTACAGCTGGCTGGTAATTCAAAATAAAGAACAAATCTCTGTTCTCTGTCTTTAAACTCTTTGGGGGATGAGTGGCACCAGTGCATGTTAGCGAGCCTTAAATTATGTGCTGAAATGAGAGACAGCCCGGTTCTGCTCGAGGTTTTGACCTGTTAAAGGCAGTTTATCTTTGCCACTGTCACCACATGCTTGCTCATGGAGGAATGTTGGGTCTCCATAAATAATACTGTAAGATCAAATAATATAAATGGGTTTTGAGACTAATTAAAAGCCACAAGATTTGGAAATACAGAGGTAGCTGTACCACAAATAAAACCCACAAATGATAGTGATATTATTATAACTGTATTTATGAACACACGTGGTTAGGCACAAATAAATCATTTCAACACACAACAGCCAACTACATCAGTCATGCAATCTGTCATTGACATGGTAAATTTATCTGTTTCCCCATGAAGTACTTTTTTGTGATTTCACATACAAGATGCACAAATGGTTTGGAACATATTAAAACCCTCATCGAATGTTTTAATTGTGCTTGTCAAAATTTCCATTCAAATGTTTTTTCAACAAGAAGCAAAACCAAAGAATGGAAAGACGATACTAAAAACCTCAAGCATTGACCTAGTGACAGAATATCTGTGCTTTATTAATTTTAGCAAATTATACAAAAAGGAACACATCATGATTTGCACACTATATTTAATTATATATAGAAGCTTTCAGTTAAAAACAAGACTCCTTTCAGTGAAAGTTCATTTGTATCCTCAATTGACTGTGGCACTTGAAGTCAGGAGGGGAAAAATGAGTAAATCCTGTTCAAACTCAAGGAGGATAACATACAGTTAACCAAAACACTGCACTGCAAATGTATGGTTTATGATCTAAACACAAAAAAACATTAATTTTTGCATTTATTTGCAATTAAAAACACTGGACCAACCAGGATAATGAAATAAACAGTGGTGATTTTAGAATTTGCAGTGCAGGCAGGACAAAGTATGAAAGACAAAAGGTGTGTTCTAAAATTCCAGTGGTATGTGTACTCCAGCACAACAAATGAAATGAAGACAGCGCTGAAAATATGGCTTTACAGCGTTCTTCATTATAATCCAGGATCCACAGTGGAACAGACAAACTAACTGAAACTCAGTACATGACTGTATATGCCTGCATAAAGTCTGAGCTTCAGCCTGTTAATCCTCTAGGAGTTGCACATGTCATTACACGAATTCAACACTCCCCATGTTTTTCTGTGCACTGGCTGATTTTTGTTCTTGTTTTAGTAATGGGACAGCAAATATGATTAAACAACAGGGGAGAGAAGTAATGCCATTTGTTCCACAGGCATCAGTCTTCACGACACTTCACTAGTGCACAATAAATAACAACAGCCCTCTGGGCTACATCATTTCTACTTGCCTACTTTTTCTGCTGAAAAGCCCAAACAGTCGAACTCTTATCACTTGGATGCTCAAACCATAGATTGCTGGATTAAGGATGGATGGGAATATCAAAAAGTAGAGAGATAAAAACAACTTGGTTTCATAAGGCAGGTGGCTAACATTGAATCGACTTTGTGCTATTTCAAAAAAGCACCCGATAGAGTAGTTAATTATGGCTAGTAGGTGGGGGGTGCAAGTCCGAAGGGCTTTGAGCCTGGATTTGCTGAATGACAGTAAACATATCCTCAGGATATGTGCATATGAATAAAAGATCATGATAAGCTGTGGAATCATATATAGAACTACAGATAGTAAGCCAACTATGTTCATAATAGATGTATCTGTACAAGCAAGTTTCACCAGTAAGTAATTCACACAGTAAACCTTTTCTATGGTTCTCTCACAAAACCTCAGCTGAAGAGTCAAAATGAAAACAATTAAAAATGCCAGCATGGGGTAAAGCCATGTGAAAACAATGAGTTTAACAAGCCTCTGTGACATGATTGCATGATATGGCAGCGGGTAACAAATGGCCACATATCTGTCATAACTCATTGCTGCTAGAATTGTGAATTCAGTGATGGCAAATGTGTGTATGGCATAGATCTGTGTCTGACAAAGCGGTAGGGATATTTCATATGAGTGTGACAGCAGCTTGCTCAGGACAGCTGGCAGTAAGGCAGTGCTTCCATACAAACCATTCACAGCCAGGTTACACAGCAACAAATACATTGGCTCATGCAGAGTTTTTTCACGATAGACCACCATGATTAATGCAATATTTTCAGCAACAATAGTTAGATATATAATCAGGAACATGCAGAAGTACACTGGCTTCATGTCCTCCATGCCATAGTAATCAGACAGATGAAAAGATGTCACTTCAGAGAGATTTTTCATGCTGACACAAAGACACAAATATACCTGCACTTTGTTCAATAATCTGAGATGAAATACTCTGAGACTTTACTTTTGGGTGCAGCCCCCCCCCCCACCTGCATTTAACTGCGCTGAGCAGCTTTTATACACTTTACATGTTTTCTCCTGTGAAATGGAGTCATGTGGTCTCACCTACATGCCAATGAGTTCACTGGATTTATATGTTAATTAGAACATGGTATTAGAACAGGAATCAGTTTTATATCTATATAGCAAATAATTACAAATGATTTAAAATTAAAAAGCATAACTTTCAATGGTGTTGGCGATGTTATGTTTATTGTATACTGCAGTTCAGTTGAATTTGATAGTGTATGGAAATATTTACATATAGAACTAACATAAACTCCACCAGCTACCAGAAATGTATATCTTAACACACCGACACTGCTATTTAACAGCTGTAAAGTTTGATGATATCTTATAAAGAGTAGTAGTACAGCTGACAGCAGCATGGGATGAGAGATGATAATTTCACCTCTATGGTCTATTCTCACCTTTGCATCAGTTTGTGCTCTAAGTTTTAGAGGCTGCATCTCATCCACATTATGGCTGCCACATTTCACGATAGTAGGGCCTCACAGTGCATGTTAAATATTCTCAATCATTAGTGTTTCACACAGACATCTATGCACATCAACTTATCCCTCTGTGGTTTCTTATTCTTGATCTGCGCCATATTGGATCCATACATTGGCTGCGGTGCTGTTTGTTAGATCGATATTAAATTCATAATGTTCATTGGAGCTGACAAGTGTGAGATATGCTGCTGGGACTGTTAATGAATCTGGTACCCTGAATATATCGTATGAATATTTTTTCTTTTTAATGAATCCCCTTTTTAATCAGTGTTATTAGCCAACAATACTGATGATTGTGTTTACACATCACATTTTCACCAAGGTCATTTATTCTCCTGGTGTTGTCTACAGGTCATGTATAGTCTCACTCTCATTATGAAGCAGTTGCTAATTGCTTCCAGGGGGATGTAAGACACTGACTGCTAATGAGCGTATTTATTTGTTTAGCTGCTTCCTGGTTTCCCTGGAAAAATTAACACAGAGTGGGAAAGATTTCCAAATAGTGATAGACACAGTGAAAAAAGTTTATATCAACATTTATAAACAAAGTATTGACAAACTTTAAAACCATGTGGTTATTTAAACTGAACATAATTGATACTAAACCAAACTAAACTCAGGCCTTTGTCTCTATCATTGGGAACAGTTATTACTGTATGCCTTCCTCCTCCTGTTCTATGTTAACCATAAAATCACTGTCTGTAATTTGCTGTTTTGATGCTATCATTTAAGGAAGTTTTCTCTGTGAATAAGTCAGCTTTGTTAAACATATTTAGACCTATATACGTACACACCCTACAAACTAAGATAAGTTATTAACTTACAAATTGTTTCGGTGATGTCTTATTGACTTGCAGTGAGTGCTTTAACCTCACACATCCAGCCAGTTGTGTCTCTTCACGTTTTTCATCCATTTTAAATCAGGAAGTGCAGTGAGGTCTGCCCTGATCACAGATAACAGAGATTACATCTGCGTCTGTCGTCAATGTTTAATAACCATTCAGTTTTTCTTTGATTCCCCACAGAAAGCCAATGGTGAATTTCAGCGGCCACTCCAGTTGGCTCTGAATGACTTTTGGGATTTGCACAGTTCATTGTTGCTTCATTCATTATTTCTTAATGTGAATAATGTTAGATACTTGTCAGGAAATGTGCAGGACCGTCCCCTTCAGTATAGTGTGATATGTCCCCTGAGAAAGCTGCAAAAGTTAGTGTAGATGTTATGATAACAACTTTGGAAACTTGCATCATATAGACTAATGGAAATTAGTCTGAATGGTGCAACTATAGGACAGGCCATTTGGTAAAGTTGCAATACTACTGCAGTATGAATACAGCATGAATAACCTACATGCCTCGTGCTGATGAAGTTGTGTACTTCGCAAAATGAAAATATTGTTATCACACTGTGATTGTCAGGCAGTTTCAGGATTGAAGCTTTGAAGCCAGAGTGACACTTAACCTTCATGAAAGTGATTTAAAGGATTAACAGTTGTTTGGTTGACCAAAATCTAATTCAACGGTGATGCTACAGGTGATCTCAGATAACATTTAAAAGTGAGAAATGTATAAAATGTGATTGCTGAACAACTGGGTACACAAACAAAATATAATTTTGATAGTTTATTTCCTCATGAAGCACATACAGTATATTCATGTGTTAGCTTAAATGGTAATTAAACAAACTCACAAAACATCTATGATCATCTCTCAAAAAACATTTATATTTTCCTCCACTTCAGGTACAGTGGATCATTACAGTCCATGCACAAATGCAACAAATTACATGCAAATGTTTGGAGTAATGACTCATGAAATTAATGACATGATGAATAGGTGATTCTAACCATCTGTCTATATCAGTTTTTAACCTTTTGATATCAAAATATTAAATTCTGAATAAGTGAAAAGTGCAGGGAGGTTACACAAGTAACTAAAAGAGCGTGAAGAATTATTTACAAGGGTCTTGCTGACACTGTATGTGACTGTAACCTTTTACCAGTTACATTATAATCCTCCTAAAAACATTTTTTGCCACCGTGTGCTCACAGCTAAACGCAACTACAATATCAGAAAACAATTTTAACAAAGCATCCTTTCTGATATTTGAAGCCAAGCAGTCTTTACTGTGCAAACACAGAGACCTAAAACCAAAATAAGTATTCAGTCGATGATGACTAAAATGTACAGTCACTCTGCCTTACTGATGAATGTGAAAAAGCAAATGCAATCCTCTACAGTAAACACTTACATATTGAATATCTTCCATACAAATTTTTTGAACTTAAGTATTAAATATGAGTTAATGCAAAAGCAATTAGTAAAATCAAATTAACAATAGCATATCGTTTTCAAGTGTTTAAGTGAAATATACATTTTTGTTTTCCACTTCTGAATTTGAATCATTGGTTTGAATGACAAGATCTATAGTTATTATTATTATCAGCACTGTTAAATATAAAGACTTAATGAGCATTAATTAAAAATATCAGTTTAATATAATTTAGATACAATTCTAAATTATCAAAGAAAGAAGTGCACTGCAGTGCATAATAAGACACTCAATACCTAAGCTGCAGTCACTGCCTTTGCTAACAGTGTTGGCAGGATCTTATATCTAATAAACAGTTTCAGTATATGAACTCTAACTATTTGAGTACCGAGTCCATACAGCACTGGGTTGGCAATTGGTGGAAGGATAATAAAGTATAAAGACAGGAAGATCCGTGCCTCAACAGCTACATGACTCATGTTAAACCTGGTTTGGATAATTTCAAAAAGGGAACCGATTGTGTAGTTTATCAACGATAATAAATGTGGGATACAAGTTTTAAGAGCATTGTATTGAGATTCTCGTGACAATTTCATACATACTCTTGAAATTTGTACATAAGAAAAAACAATCATCAGTACTTGAGGCACAACAAGAAACAGAAGAAGTACAAGTCCCACGATACTAATGTATGATGCCGGTGAACATGAATTTCTGACCAGTTCCATGTTCACACAGTATAATTTTGGCATCACTTTTCCACAGAAGCCCAGCTGTATGGTTAGTGAGTAAAAACTCCCAAACACAACTATGGGGTATACACCTGCTAATGCAAGAAGCTTGACTACCTTTGAATTAGACATGATGCTGTGGTAATATAATGGGTAACAGATGGCAACATATCTGTCATATCCCATAACAGCTAAAATGCTAAACTCAGCACTTGCATATGTGTGTAGGAAATAGACTTGAGCCATGCACCACTTCACAGAGATTTCATATGTCTCAGATAAGAGCACAGCCATAACTGAAGGTAACAATGCAGTGCTGCCATATATTTCATTGATGGATAACATACATGAGAACACATTCATAGGTTGATGCAACTCTTTGTTTTGGTGTATGACAGTAATGAGCACTATGTTCAAAATAATAATAATGAGATAAAGCAGGAGGAATACAGTGAACATCCAGTGCTTGTAGTTTTCCATGACAGCATATGCAGTCATTGTGAATGTTAGTGCTGTCTTGTTGTCCATCTGTCAGTCGAATTCTGAAAAGAAAAACGTGAGCTTTAAAACAATTTTACTTGCCAAAATATAAGTACATTATATGGCATACATTTTGTAATATGTGCGGGAAAAAAAATGCTGGTACCGCATAGAATATACACCAAACTTTATGTTTTTATGAAGCATTTCAGTCCAATTTGCAGGTAAAGATTACTCCATAGGCCAATACAATTACTGACATATCTGTCAACACTACTGGTTCAGGGAGCAGAATACACACATTTAGGAAGTCTTGTTGAGTCTACAGTTACCTGTGCAATCGCCCTTCTCTCCATGCAGTGCACTGTGCCGCTTGAGCTTCGGTGGTCTTTTATCATTGCTCAAGGTGGACATGTGGTGTGCTGTAGTCACTGGCTAATGTGTGTGTTTCATCAATGTGTTGCTTGTTACCACAGTTACCAATATAACCTTCCCTGATCTCGCTCACATTAAGAAATGTGAGTATTTGGTGAGGAAAAGGTAAAAAAAAACAAAAAACAATTGGCTGATATTTATCAAGACACCTGGTTTGCAAAGGGTAAGTATAGCACATATGAATATACTTTTAATAACTAGAGTTCACATTTCACCTTTCATGCAGAAGTACCTTTACATTAAACTGAAGTTTTCCTTTGAAATATCATGTTAATTCTGAAAAATACCTGAATACATCATGTTGCTTTCTGAACCTTTCTGAGCTCTGTGGATTTTACTTGTCTTGTTCACACATTCATCATAAATATTTTGTAATCTGGATTTAAATTAAACAGTTTGAAGAAAGCAGCTATTCTAAGTTTTGTATCATCTGAAAATTGTTCAGTATACAGTACAGCAAGCCTGTGTTTGTGTATGCGTGTGTGCATATCGTGTGGCCTATAACAATTTTCTGATATTTCTAGAGGTGAAAAAACCTGATGAACAGCACTTTACAATCCTGAATATCGGTGACTAGTGTTCAAAAATTTTAATTTTGGTAAGCTTTAATCTTATTTGTTCTATCTGTCACTAATTTACTGCTAATTTAAGTGCTGCGTAACATATATTATGATATAATATATACTGTCGCCCATATAGTTGGAATAATTTTGTTTTCAGACACAATCCTCTGTTTATTCCTATTTAAATGCATCAGTAATCACTTTTGATCAGGTGCAATGATTACATTATGTGTCCCAATTACCCAGGTGAAATGAGATAAATCACATTGTCACAATCGTTTCATGGAAAAAGGAAAAAAAAAATTTTATTCCAACTTCATGAGCAACAGTGTATTTGTGTGTCAACAGTATGGGGTCACTGGCAAGAACCACCACTGATCAAGTGTTGAAACTTTTCCAGCACTGATCATGGAAAAACACACTCATTAGAGGTCATTAGTCCACTTCATGTTTCCATTCCTCTAGAAAGCAATTACACACTGCTGTTTTGCCACAGGTGAGACCTCTCTGGACAGCACCTGGAGAATAGAGAGAGAGGATGAGAGCAAAACAGTAATGACTTCCCTTTGGAGAACACAGATGTAACATTGATGAAACTGTATCTGAAGGGTTGTGACCTTTGAGCTGATGCAGTTCATGGCAATAATTTGTTCAAGCATTTTATTTATGTGTAAGTCATCAAACTGGTTTATACCCACCACCCAGTCATACAGCAGAACTTTGGCTGGATTTCATTAACATTCGTAGTTTAGCCAGACAACCATGTCTGGCTAAATGTTTGTGTAGTTCACATACAATGTAGCAGAGAACCCGAAGTAAGGTAGATGTACTGGTTTCTATTCACTTTCTATGAATAGCAACAAATCCTTCATGAACACAACGGAGTAGAGGTGGTGGCAGGTGGTGCAAAGGACAAAGTTCAGATAAATGAGGGGGCTCAGGAAGGGCCAGGGAAGCTTGACAAGGTAACCAGTCACACTTGGGACCAGCATTATTATTATTCTATCTATCTATCTATCTATCTATCTATCTATCTATCTATCTATCTATCTATCTATCTATCTATCTATCTATCTATCTATCTATCTATCTATCTATCTATCTATCTATCTAACTCAGATGCAGCATAGCCATTTTACTGGTGATTCTTAACAACATTATCAAATGATGATCAGGTGTAGTTATCCTTGATCTTCTCATCCATATGTGACATCTTCTCCTACTATAGCATTTTTCCCAGTGGAAGTTGATCTCCTGACATTCCTTTATGATGGCCCCTCATGGATGGCCTCCTCTAACCACACTGACTGAAGGCCACAGTCCCCAAGTTAGTGGGCTCAAGACGCCAAATAATCCAGGGACATCCAGGTGCTGACGATGGTGGCTGGAAAGGAGCTGCTGCAGTCACAAACTTCTCTCTCCAACCGCAGAAGTAGAAAATAAAATCTATTTAGAGAATTAAACCAATTTCTCTACGAAGAAGGAATGCTCCCATCACACAGCAACTCTGTTGGTTTCACTCCTCCTTTGTCAGGACTGTCACCTGACAACAGTTTGCCTCAGATACGCAAATGTAATATATGTACATATACTGAATTTCTATATATGACATATATGTACATATAAACTAAAAACATACTGTATATGTAAAAATTATACATGAAATCAATTAAAAGTTGGAACCATTACATATATTGACATATATTTCTAGCCCATACAAATGTGTATGTTTATGTATGTGTGCTTATATTGTAGACATATATTTTATGTATATATCCATCCCAAAGCCTGTCAATATATGTTGATAGTCTGAGACCACTTTCCCAGGATGTAAAGATATATTCATTTTTAAAATTGATAAGAAATTGATGAGAAAAACATTTATAAACATATATAATATAAAAATTAAATATAGAAATTCATCATATAGACATCTTTAATATATGTACATACACACATTTTACTATGGAGTTTTCATATGTTATAAATGTATACCTTCATATATCCAGAGGATGTGAAATCTATGGCAACATCATTCTTGATATAGGGACATACATAAGTCATATATTAAATTTCTGTATGTGCAGGTGCCCAGATCTAAACTGAAATTTCTGAAGAAGAGGAACAGCAACTGAATTCACTAAATATAATATCGTCAACCACACTACATAAGATGCAGTAATGTGTTATAATATTGAGTAAGCCATTACTGTTTCAATAATTCATTAGAGAAAATTATGTCAAACAAAAAAGGCTGGACTCTGTGCTCAGGTCCTCACTCTCAGAAAGCAGTGAGTGTTAAGGATGTGCATGTGTTTTAAATCAGCTGAAAAGAGCAGTTTCTTGGGAATGTATTTCTTGTCTCATGACAGCACTCTGTCACGAGTTGAGCAGAGTGATGTTGATTTCTAAAATGTGATTAAGAAAAGCATGTTCTCTCAAGTATGTCTAAAATTCTGTAATAAAACACCTAATGACCAGTATGCTGCTTCATATTATCTTCACTCCTCCCCTCCCACCAAAATACAAACAGTCCTGAGCCCAATCCTCATTTTGGAGCAACAACGCAAGCATGTCTTGTCATCGTGTGGCTGTTTTGGCCCTCTTCATTGTTCTACTGCTTAATGGTAAGTCTTTATATGATCTCTCTGCATGTTTTTGCAGCTCATATCTGCATATATATATATATATATATATATATATATATATATATATATATATATATATATATATATATTCATCTTTCAGCAAAAGGATTTGACCTTAAATATAGTTAATGTTTCCCATCTGTGATTACAGTTGTGGAGAATGAGGCTGCATTCTTTCCATGGTCTTGCCCCAGTCTAAGTGGAGTGTGCAGAAAGGTTTGCCTCCCAACAGAACTGTTCTTTGGACCTCTGGGCTGTGGGAAAGGCTTCTTGTAAGTTTAGATTCACAGATGCAGTATATGAATACATTCTGTGTGTTTATTTGTTAATGGAACTTAATTAAACATTGTTTCTTTTTTATTCCTAGGTGTTGCGTGTCTCATTTTCTATGAGAGCTGAATGTCATGAGAACACATGTCTGGTCTGTCAGTGCAGTCCTGAAAAATATCATCCAGCTGCGCTACAGGACTTGCCAGGCATCACATAAGACAGACAGACAGAATACGATGTTTGGCTTTTAACTCTGTGGACTTCAGAATGTTATTATAATCACTTATAGTTTTTTGCTGATTTTTATGGAGCTGAATTGGCTGAGGTGGAGTAAAATATTACATTAAACTTCCTTGCTTGTTTGTATTTTTTTCATGTAAACTAAAGATCTCCCACTATTTGGTTGACATCCCTTATTCTTTCATACATTTTGTCAGGCATACATCTTCATGTCTGTCTCTACTCTGACTCAGATCCAAGTTTATACTTTGTTTTCACTCATATTTTCTTCTTAATGTGATTTGTGATTTATATGACCATTTTGGGTCCCTAACTAAACAGAAGTGAAAAGAATGTTTTAACAAACTACAAGATGCACAGATAAGGACTCATACATTACAGTTTTTCTCAATCGCTTTGGTACATTTCTCGAATCATCCTCGAAATTTGCAAAACAGTAAGTGAATTTCTCAAAACAATTCGTACAAATAGCAAAACACCATGGATTACCTGCAAAAGCCAGTCTCTTGCTCAAAATCCTTAGTTCATCTCTCAAAAGTAAATATCTGTGTCAATGAACATGTCACTGCCATCAGATGGAACGTCCTTGTGTTATTGTGTACGGATAAGACAGTCAAATTGCTT